>NC_089503.1:308369536-308669536 GCF_036850995.1 Saccopteryx leptura
TCCTTAGTAACAGAACCCCAGTTTTTACTCTAGGACATTACCACACACACCCTCCAAAAGAGGACTATATCTCCCTACCTCTGTTGCAGTTAGGTGTGGCCATTAAACTAAGTTCTGAACAGTGAGATATTAGCAGAAATGTTATGTAGGACTTCCTAGAGTCTACTTAATTAGAAACTGCTCTGTGGAAATATAGGAATGATGGCTGGAACTGTAGCAATCATCTGGGCCACCTCCTATAGACAGAGAAGCAAAGAGCGGTAAGGATCCTTGATAATGGAGTATATACATCAGCCCTAGACTACCTACTACTACCAGATTTCTTTTTTATGAAAAACAAAACCTCTCTCTTGTTTAAGTCTCTTTGGGGTTTTTTTTTTCTGCTTTATGCAGTTGAACTTAATACTAAGTGATGCTTTCAACAGGAAGCATTTTACTGTAACTTACAAATCAAAATTCAATTTCATTTGAAACAAGAGAAAGCTCTGTGCACATTTTACCTGATGACGAGGCCAAAAACTCAACTAAGTTTATCCCCCTAATCTACTGTCCCTAAACATTCCATACCAAAATGACAGAAATAAAGATTTAATTTAACAATTTCTGATTTCTAGTAATGAAAAAGTCAAATACACACACACACACAATTATTTTCACCATTTGTAAAATGGGGTAGTAAAGCCTACATCACAAGGATGCTGTAAGATGCAAATAAAATCGAGTATGTTAACTATTTAGTAAACATAGCACTATATACAATCATTACCATTAAAATCACAACTATAACAGCCAATAGGTATGAGTCATAAAACAAAAATTAGATGAAAGTAATTAAATAGACAGAAGCTTGGATTTGGGGCCCAAAGAATGCTGTGAACTTGTCAAACCTCTTGTACCAATTGTATTATCTCTTTATCTTAGACAAATACTACACCAGGAATTTCAGTTCCCTTCTTTAAAGCACTGGGGAAAAGATGAGTTGAGTGGTAGTAAGAACAAGACAGTAAAAGGTTTAAAGCAATTAGTGAATATGATGTACCTGAAATAAATAACCTGTTTTAGCACATTACAAGTTGTCAACAGGTCTAACAAATTTTAAATTGATGCTAGTGGTAGTTCTCTTCCACAATTTATTCATTCAAAATAAAAAATACCAAACACATGTATATAATTTCTACTGAGTACACAAGAATCTATCATTTAAAAGTGGGATATCATTTTGAGAAATAAAGATAATATGTGAGGTCCTCTGATGCAGTAGAACAATTTTTAACTAGCACACTGAGGCATAGGCAATATATTTATAACAAAAACAGCTTAATCTCTTTCATTTTGGCACTTAAAAATCATTTAACTTCTCCAAAACATGCTTTGAAGTCTGAAGGAAAGCAAATGAATTCACTTCGTGAAGCTATTAACTCATCTCTGAAACCATTTCTGGTGACTACTTTAATCCATACCCACATGTGTGCATGAGTCATACTGCACTGTGTCATTCAATGTATCATGTTTTGAAAAGTGTTCCATGGTCAAACAACTTTGAAATTTTACTATTTGTCAAATTTCAGCTTTCCATAATCTTTTAACAGGATACTAAAATTAATAGCTGCTTTTTACTAATTTCAAACATACTCAAAGGAAGAAAACAAGCTATCACGGAGTGTCAGAGATTAGCTGACAGGCAGATAGAAGCCAAGAATTTGCTGCACAATTTAAAGGGCTACAGTCAGGATAATGAGAGTGTGAAAAACAGACAGACAGCTTGAAGGGTTTTGCTCCCCAGAAGGGATGTATACCAAAGGTATTGCCATATTCTGAATGGCCATATTCAAGCAGCTTTTAGTAAGCAGTATGATTTCTGGAGAACTAGAATTCTGCCTCTCCTAGATGATACTCTTATGATGTCTACTCATGAGTCTAAATGTATGACTGGGGGTTGAGGGTCTTCTGAACCAGCAGGAAAAAACTGAAGTAACACATCTTCTGAGAAAGGTAATCTATCTAATCCATGCTAGACTACTGGACTAGACCATGTTATCCCAGTAGCTTCAATATCAAAGTTCTCCCAAAAATTAGCATGTAACAAACTCTAGACACTTATTTTCAGGCCATGAGCATACTTTTAATAACGTAAATCAGTTCAGTGGGGCTTACTTTAATCATTTCAGAAACATAGTTTATTTTTAGTAAATATAATAGTCCCCTACATGGGAAGCTACAACCATGCCAAAAATCTTCTATGAGGAGATAAAATCCTATTTATAGACCGATCAGTTGCTCCTTGCTTAGGTTGTAACATAGTTTCCACTTTAATCCTGATATGACCTCCCCTGACTTCTCAGGTCTCTAATGTTCTTTTCATCCTGAACTTGCTCACATTTACCACCTTTATCTCCACAGATTACCTAAATTAAGCTACTATGGAGTCAGGGGAGGGAGAAGGAAAGAATCTCCTTTCCCTAAGCCTTCTCCCAATGGGAAAAGGAGAAGAGAGTTCTTCATCTGGTTAGTTTTTTGGTAGGGAACCTCATAAATATTCAGCAATCATCAAGAATACTGCTGCAATGTGAGCCGTGCATATGGCAAAGGGGACTACTGATGTCTTTATCTGTGTATACTTTAAAGTTTTCCACCTTTTAAAAACCCAAAAAGAATAAATGTCAAAAGGTTTCCAATGTAGAGAATACTGTACTCAAAAGCTATTCAGGAAACCAAAAGATAAATATGAGATTTATTAAATTTTTCTAAAGCCTTGGCCAAATAGCTCAATTGGTTACAGCATTATCCTGAGGTGCAGAGGCTGCCAGTTCGATACCTGGTCAGGGTACATACAGGAGCAGATTGATGTTCCTGTCTCTCCTTCTTTCCCTTCCCCTCTCTCCCCTCCCCCCCCCAAAAAAAAAAATCAGTACAATAAACATTTTTTTAAATTTTTTTCTTACAATTTGTGATCCCAGAAATTAAGCTGTTGTTGTTTTACAAAACTGCTGGTATCTTTACATGCCCCACTCAAAATGTTAATCAATGGGCTCTATCAGCCTCCACCCCACCCAGGTTTCTGGGTATAACTCCATAGACAATTCTATAAGGGCACCTTATTCTAATTCAGTGAATCATTTTCACTGTTTCTGTTCACTAGTGGTGACATGACCCATAATACCCCATTTCACCACAGCCCTGCCCCACCCCATACTCCGAATGAAACTAAATAAGCTCTGTCTTTACAGCTCTGGCAAACCCTAATCTCCTTGCTCTCTGAACCCCAGTAATTTGCTGTCCCTGTTTCACTTATTTTTTTTACAGTCTTAAACATATACTGCCTTTTGTTATTAATTCCACGTTTGTAGGTCTTATATCCTGAATAAGACTTGAAAATTCCACTCATCCATGAGTTCCTAAACGGTAATGACCATGGTCTTACTTGTCTCAGTATCTATCGTCAGTGTCTAGCCAAGTGACTGGCATATAATAGGCACTCAGTGAACATTGCTGAAATATGTTAGGCTGATCTGGATGGAGAAGACAGTGCAGTAAGCATGCTTCTCTTATGTGAATCTCTCATTGTACACGACTAGGAAAGCCCAACAGAACTGTAACAGAACTGAATTATAAGCAATTCCTGAAAGGAGGGATGGTGGAAGGCCATTAAGTAATACCAACCCACCTTTTACAGGACTCTCCTTGTCATTTTCAGGTGATCAAAGAGATGGTGAACACAGGAAGTACCAAATGAAGGGCAAATGATAACATTTTCTTGCCCCAGGAAAATTCTACCTGCTTTTCTCCCTAGAAAGTACTGATCCCCTAAGGCCGACCTCTTCCTGCCCACCCCAACCCTCCACAGTGAAATCCCTAACCCTCTAGCACCTAAGGATTAGCATTTTTACTTGCAACAAAATGGAATGGCTTTAAGTTTCAGTAAAAATAAATCAAGGCCCTGGCCTATTGGCTCAGTGGTAGAGCCTAGGCCTGGTGTTTGGAAGTCCCAGGCTTGATTCCCAGTCAGGGCACACAGGAGAAACAACCATCTCCTTCTCCACCCCTCCCTCTCCCCCTCTCTCTTCTCCTCCCCTCAGCCATGGCTCAAATGGTTAGAGCAAATTGGCCCCAGGCACTGAGGGTGGCTCCATAGCCTCATCCCAGGCGCTAAAACAGCTTGGTTGCCAAGCAACAGAGCAGGGACCCAAATGGGTAGAGCATCGCTTGCTGGGTAGATCCCAGTCAGGGCACATGCAGGAGTCTGTGTCTCTGCCTCCCCGTCTCTTAATTAAAAAAAAAAAAATCAAACTAAATACTGATGCATTCACCTGACTGTAAAAGTTAGCAATCACCAGAAAAGAATTCTATAAAATATCTTTTGAACTGTGAATTTAAACATATAAAACAGTAGTTCTCTTTTTAAAATAAGAGATGGCTTTTCTGGGGTGATCAGAGTTGAGGCATGGGCATGGATGATTAAATAAACTTTCAAGATCATTTTCCAGAGGCAGCATGAAAAGTACTAAAGAAAATATTTAGGTTTGGAAATGAAATAGAATGGGAATCAAACTGCCAAATCACCACTCATTAGCTGTGACCTTGAGCAAGTACTTTAACCTCTTAACCCATTTTCACCTACAGTGTGTCCGTAAAGTCATGGTGCACTTTTGACCCGTCACAGGAAAGCAACAAAAGACGATAGAAATGTGAAATCTGCACCAAATAAAAGGAAAACCCTCCCAGTTTCTGTAGGATGATGTGGCAGCATGTGCGCATGCGCAGATGGTGATGTAACACCGTGTATACAGCGGAGCAGCCCACGGCCATGCCAGTTGAGATGTGGACGGTACAGAGGAAAGTTCAGTGTGTTCTGTGACTTACTAAATTCAAATCTGTGACCAAAGTGCAATGTGAATATCGGCGCATTTATAACAAAGCGCCACCACATAGAAATAACATTACTCGGTGGGATAAGCAGTTGAAGGAAACCGGCAGTTTGGTGGAGAAACCCCGTTCTGGTAGGCCATCAGTCAGTGACGAGTCTGTAGAGGCTATACGGGATAGCTACCTAAGGAGCCCTAAAAAATCTGTGCGTGAGCCCACATCGAACTGCACTGAAAAGGTATGAAATGGGGAAGAGTTTTCCTTTTATTTGGTGCAGATTTCACATTTCTATCGTCTTTTGTTGGTTTCCTGTGACCGGTTAAAAGTGTACCATGACTTTATGGACACACTGTAAATATGTTCTTCATCTATAAATAAATGCAGTATTATGAAAATTAGAAAGAAAGTACTGAAAACTAGGTCAGTGGCTGGTTTAATAAATTACAATTGTTAATACATTTGCTTAGCATACAACAAAGGCAGAAAACAACTCCTTGGAAAAATCTGATATTTTAGAGCTACTACTATAATTTATTTTAAATTGGTAGCAAGAGAATATCAATAAGACCCACCTAAAGAAAGCTATTTTTCTCTGTGATTTATTTATTTTTAATATTTATTTCATTGATCTTAGAAAGAGGAAGGGAGAAAGTGAGAGAAAGACAGGAACTTCAATCTGTTCCTGTATGTGCCCTGACTAGTGATCGAACCAGCAACCTCTGTGCTTTGGGACCATGCTCTAACCTACCGAGTGCTCCGGCCAGGCCTTCTCCGTGAATTTAAAAGTAAAATCTGCAGGAAGAGAAACACAAAGTGTTCCATTGAGTAAGATGTCCCTATTAAACCAGATGGTATGATAATTTATAAGGACTGAAGTGGAAACAAGCTCTTGGGAGCAAGGCCATCTAATGAGCAAACAGCTACAATAGATTTGGGCAGGGGTCAACCCAATACTGCCGAACCTGTGTCACAGAAAAGCTTTGAGTAAAGGAGATTTTTTAAATATCCTCAAAATTCTGTCCCTCCTTTAAACCATAAATACCTACCTGACAATTGTAAACACAAGGCAAAGGGAAAGGAAGTACCTGTAGCTGCCTGAGAAGGGGGCTGCAGAGGAGGTGGGCAATGCTGGCTGCCCAGGGTGAGAACTTCTCAATGGGAGACAGAGAGCACTGAGGGCTGCAGCACCTTCTGTTGCTGCTCTTGGCAGGAATGTTTAAGGCACTCACCTGCAGTAGTAAATAGGCTATGAAAAGGGAGACAGTAGTGTCTGCTCCTTTTACGGGACAGGATGGAAAAACTAGTAAGGAGTTAAAGCTTTCAGCATTAGAATAAAAATGCTGGAAGGACTTCAGGGCTTTCTAGCCAGCCCAGTGGAATGGAAGAAAGTCTGGCAGGAGAGCCAGATGGGCCTTCCTAGGTATTTATTTGACCTTGGGCAAGTTGGACAGCCTCTCTAGCCTTCTCTCTTCTCATCTACAATATTGGGTAAACAGCATTTGCCTGCAGAGGGCAAACTGTAAAAAGCAAACTGTTTCAGAATAGACACTCAATGCAGGTTAAATGCTTTTCCCCCAACCTCAGGATGACCATACATAAAGTGCTGGTGGCTAGCATATATGGCGATATCATTAACTTAGCAGAAAGGGAATCGAATCAAGTCCAAGTAGGGTAAGTAACTTTCCCAAGGTTCCGCTGCTTGTTGGCAGAAATTAGGGTTTAAAATCAAGTTTCTTCAAGCTCTATACACTGCACCTTGCCTCATTTGGAACATTCCCCCTTGGGGACATAGCAAGCTTAGCATAGTATTATATGGGCTCAGAGAGTCAATGCAAACAACAGAAAAAACTAACTGCAATGTCAGCAGCTCCCTGTGATTCAGAAACCCAAGAGTTAAACACTCAGCCTCCTCCAAGGCTCCAGAGAGCTGCAGTTGGGCAGACTCCTTATGGGAGGAGGCCAGGGAGGCACTGAAAACCATTCCTCGGTGTGATTGGTTGGTTCTCAAAGGGGGGGAGGGGGGAAGAGGAAAAGGGAGAAGAATGTCACCGGATCCCCACAGTAAACAACAGCAGGAGCATCTGCTCAGGTTTTCAACAAATATCTGTAAAATATTTCTGAACACTTGACCACCAAACTCGTAATACTGTAACCTCTGACCTTCATGAACAAGAGAGCCCCTGTTCTGTAATGACCAGAATCTTAGTAATACAATCTGGACGAACAAATGCAAAAGGTTTAATATTTCTCTAGCACAAAATTAGTACTCAACACTCCTGCTCTAGGTGCTTGAAATCAACACGGCCACCATCCCTCCTAACCCCCTTGCCGATGCATAAGGGAACCAGCCGATTCGCTGCTACTCTACCATGTTTCTCAAACCCTGCCATTTCAAAAACATGATGACACTGCATCCCCTCCTCTGATTTTCTCTCCTTTCTTTTAAAGAGGAGCCTCTACCTTTTTAAAAAGGGTATCTTATTGCAAGATGCAACCTCTCTATAATTATGTTAGCACACATGTGCAAAGCAGAGAGAAGGGAGGGTTTAGGGAGAAAGAAACCCAATATTTTGCCAAATCTACTGGGAAGTCTGCCCAAGTTATTAATCCAGGCTAGGGCCACTTAACTGAATTGGTTGAGGCAATGCCCCTCAATTCTGGCTACATTCTCACCCACCAAGGGGGAATGTAGGAAAGGCCCATCTCAAAATCTTATTATCCCCAACAACACACACTTTCCCAGGAGTTTCCCTAACTTCAAGAGTATACACAAAATATTTCAGTTCTAAGCAGAGAATGAGAAGCAGCCCCTTACCCCCAATGCACTTTGGGGACTCCACTGACTGATCACTGCATTCCTGTGTCCTTACATACAAACACAACTTGATTCAAAAGTCCCAGTAACTGAAACCCACAGTCGAGAGAACTAAAGTCACGCTGAAGAGAAAGCCTCCTACTGAATGACTAAAGCAGGAGAACCTTTAAGAAAACCAAGTCAGGCCCTGGCCGGTTGGCTCAGTGGTAGAGCGCCGGCCTGGCGTGCGGAAGTCCCGGGTTCGATTCCCGGCCAGGGCATACAGGAGAAGTGCCCATCTGCTTCTCCACCCCTCCCCCTCTCCTTCCTCTCTGTCTCTCTCTTCCCCTCCCGCAGCGAGGCTCCATTGGAGCAAAGATGGCCCAGGCGCTGGGGATGGCTCCTTGGCCTCTGCCCCAGGCGCTAGAGTGGCTCTGGTCGCAACAGAGCGACGCCCCGGAGGGGCAGAGTGTCGCCCCCTGGTGGGCATGCCAGGTGGATCCCGGGTCAGGCGCATGCGGGAGTCTGTCTGTCTCTCCCCGTTTCCAGCTTCAGAAAAATAAAAAAAGAAAAAAGAAAAAAAAAAAGAAAACCAAGTCAGTCAGGGACCAACTTGAGTCCACCTTAGTGTGGCCCCAGAGACCAGGACAAGATGCACTCTAAACAGTCCGACACTGCTGGGCAGACCCATCTCTTAGCATTGTGTAGACCCAAGAATGAACAGAAACCTGAGCAGACTCAAAGAGCAAAGACTCCTTAACAAAGAAAACTGGCTTCATGAAGCGGCAGAGGCTTCTCATTCACAGCGGAGAAACTCATGTCTCCCCTGTGTTTCTGCTCTATAATCTCAACACCAGATTTAATCTAACTATGCTACCAATGCCCTTTGCTAACACAGATGTCTCACTTATAAATCTCGGGGAACTAAGTGACTCAGCTCTCTTTTGAAGGAACGTTCAGCAAACTGACTCCTCAAGGAGTTTCTACATGGTTGGTCATTAGACACACAGGCTCAGTGTCAGGCAGGCCGGCCTAGGTTTAAATACCTGTTCTACTGCTTGGTAGCTCTGACCTAAACCTCTCCAAAGCTCAGTTCCTTCATCTGTCAAATACGGCTTCTACCATCTACTATAGGTGTTAATAATAATGAGGAAGTAAGGGGGGTGTGTGTGTGTGTGTGTGTGTGTGTGTGTACTTAACACAGTACCTGATACATACTAAGCATTCAATAAATAGCAGCTATGCACTCTGGGGACTCCACTGACTGATCACTGCATTCCTGTGTCCTTACATACAAACACAACTTGATACAAAAGTCACCTGCCTGACACTGAGCCTGTGTGTCTAATAGCAATAAATTATTACTGAGGGTTATAAGACAACTCCTATAAAGAAGTAACACTGCCAACCAACAAATGTATGAGCATTCCTGCACCTAGACATCCTCCCATCAAAGAGTAGTAAACAGCAGAGGACACCAAGGATTAGTTACTGTCTATTGAGCAATATGCTAGGTGCTGGGTAAGAGAATGAAGGAGACAACCTCTCTCTGCAAAGCCATTCACGCAGGGGTTGGACACAGCAGAAAGTAGTCATGCAGAGGAAGTCACGTACTAAGGGGATGGAGGTCTCATAGGGAACCACTAGTCAGTGTCCGTGTTCCACTGTAGAAGGGTTGCTTATAAGTCTAGTCCCAGCAGTTCGGGTCACGGAACAAGGGAGTGCTGGAAAGCAAGGCCCATTCTGGAGTTCCACACTCAGGGTGAGAGGAGGGAGAGTAGGAACGTGTACAGTGGGAGGGTTTGGGTTTTTCTCTTCACATTACACCAGGCAGAAATGACACCAAGCATGAAGCTGGCAACCATGACCAAGCATTTTCAGGCAGGCATGACACGATTACTGCTTGTGGGCTTAGCACCGCAGCACATACATTTTTTCAGAAACAGATGTAGGGCTCTCAGGAATCACAACTGTGTTAGCAAAAACACATGTACTCACTGGAAACTGTACTAGGGAGGAGCAGAAGGGCTGGGTCCTACTGGTCAGAGGAGCTCAAACTCACATCACTGCTCCCTCTCTTTCTCTCTGACAAATTTCATCATCACAATCCCAACCTGGCTAACCTCTCTCACACACACCTGAAGACCTGCACTGCCAATGGAGGGCAGCAGGGCCAAGCACTTCTCGGTTATGAGAGCACATGCCTGCCAGGTAACAGCCTAGCATGGGGAAAGCACAGCCTGAGAATGAAGGCTCTATATCTCAGACTCATCTCTGCCACTAGCAAGACCTTTAAGAACAGAAGACAACAGCCTTGGGGAAGTCACTTAACCTCTCTGGGGCTCAGTTCTCCACCTGCAGAACAAGGGCGATGTGAGGAAATCCAGTTCTGACTTTTTTTTTTTTACAGAGACAGAGAGTGAGTCAGAGAGAAGGATAGACAGGAACAGACAGACAGGAATGGAGAGAGATGAGAAGCATCAATCATTAGTTTTTCATTGCACGTTGCAACACCTTAGTTGTTCATTGATTGCTTTCTCATATGTGCCTTGACCATGGGCCTTCAGCAGACCGAGTAACCCCTTGCTGGAGCCAGCGACCTTGGGTCCAAGCTGGTGAGCTTTTTGCTCAAACCAGATGAGCCCACACTCAAGCCGGCAACCTCGGGGTCTCGAACCTGGGTCCTCTGCATCCCAGTCTAGCACTCTATCCACTGCGCCACCGCCTGATCAGGCCAGTTCTGACTTTCAATGACTTAGGACCTGAGGGCCAAGTTGATGTTCCCCACCCTGGTCTTGTTTCAGTGTTAGGGCAGAAGAACCAGGGTAAGAAGACAAGTAATTATAACTCACTCTCCAAACTAGATGAAAGTTCAGGCACAGCAGAAAGGCAGCCACAACACTGCTGGAATACAAACTAAAAGGTCTGGGGACCTACAGTCCTGGCCCAGACCACTCATTTTATGAAGGTCGGGACACACTGTTCCTTGGATAGTAAACCAGGAAAGAAAGCACCAGAAAACAATGGAGACAACAGCAAAGTACCTAGCACCTAGAAGAGCAAATCATTTGCTTGCTAGAGGAGCCCTCCCAACAACGCACTGAGAAGGACATACTGGGGCTTTAGATTCAACATTCGTTCCAAAAATACGGGAATGACAGTTGCTATTTCTGGCCAATGGGTTAGGACCTGAAAGGTGGATGTAATCTCCACTGAACAAATCATAGTCAGAAGTAATCTTGCAACTGCCAGCACTCAACAAACTGGCAGTTCTTTAGAGAGAACCCTCTAGGGACCCAGAACTGCAGTAACAAAGGGAAATGTATCCAGATTAGATCAGCAAAGGCCTCTCTGGTTCCACATGAGGTACTGCAGGAGACAATGACACTGGCCAACACACAAGATTTACACAATGAGCTCCCTGAATGCTGCACGTGTTCAGGTCAGAAAAGCTGCCACTTTGCTACACATGCTTCATAAGCAACAGACGCCAAGTGTTCCATTTACCTATCTATGCCTTTAGTTACAATTCCTCAAGAGAGCCTGATGGGTTTGTTTTTTGCAGCAGCTGCCCATTCCTGACCATTTTAAGTTATAAGGAATAGTTCTTATTTATTGCCCCATTCATTCCCCTTTACCTTTGCCTAACCAAAATAAAAACCTAAGTAAGATGTGATGTGTCCACTGCAATGGAGTATTATTTGGCAATAAAAAAGAATGAAGTACCAATGCATGCTACAACATGGAGGAATTCTGAGAACATTACACTCAATGAAAGAAGCTAGACATAAAGGACCACATACTATATTGAGTCCATTTTTATGAAATACCAAAAAAAAGCAAATCTATAGAAACAAAAAGTAAATTAGTGGTTGCCTAGGTCTTGGAGGGCAGGGAGGGTAGAGGAATTGGAAGATGTTGACTAAGAGGTATGTAGTTTCTTTTTGGAGTGATCAAAAATGTTCTAAAATTGGTTGTGGTGACAGATGAACAACTGTGAGCATAACAACTGTGAACATACTAAAAGTCAGTGAACTGTATTGCATACTTTAAATGAGTGAACTGTTTACTCTAAATGGGCAAAATGTATAGTATCAACTTATATTTCAATAAAGCTGTTAAAAAATGCCTCAAAGGAATTAACAACCTCCTTTAGAAAGAAAACCTCACTTTAATGAGAGCAATTTGACTCTTCTGGCCATCCCCCGTTTCTGAAGGCCCACCCTCGCTCCTGCCTACCAGCCACTCGCTTGGCTATTTCTACCCTCTTCTTTGCTGCAGTCTCCAGCTAAGGCTTACTCTTTGCCCAAGATAGCTGGGCTGCCCGGTAGCTTTCTTTGGGTCTCAAAGTCTATCCCTACTCTACTTCACTTTAGTGTCGGGTCTCAAAGTCTATCCCTACTCTACTTCACTTTAGTGTCCTTCCTACCACATAATTTCCCTTTGACTCTGACAGGATAGTAAAATCACCCCCATCCCCAGCAGTAGATAAGGATATATAATGATACAATACTATATAATGATATGCTACTGCTACACAATGAAAAAGTAAAGATAAATGATACTATAAAAGCACAGGTTTGGGAGTTTTAGCAAATCTGGGTTCCAGTCAAAGCACTTGAACAAGTTACTTTACATCTCACTCTCAATTTCCACTTCCGTGGAGAAAACACTACCGAAGGCATATAATGCATGCAGTTAGTATGAAAACTAAATGGGAAGTCCTATATAAATGATCACTGTGATGCCTGGCACACACACAGTACTCAATAAATAATAACCATTATTTATAGAAGCTTTATGTCCAGTCTTTTCATACTGCTACCCAGCAGATCAGCCTCTATATCAAAAAGGCAGCAATAAAAGCAGGCTACTGGTACCATCAAATTGTTTATCACTGGGAACAATTTTTTTTTTCATTTTTTGTTGCATGAGGTTTTAGAACTGTTTCCATATATTTCTGCATCGCTGATTCCAAATCTAAAATTCGATTTTGGGTGCATGCTCTAGTTTTTATGAAATTTTAATTTCTTTTTGTTATAGTTAATGACATGCATTGGTTTTTAAATTGGAGTTAAAGGGCAACGACTCTTGGATTGAACATACCACAAGGCAATTAATGTTTTACAAACATCACTTTTAAATAATTGTAGTTGTTTTTAAATGTAAAAAATTATTATCTGATAAAAACATCCTCTTATTTTGTTTTAAGACTGAATCATGGCTTCTTCGAGTAGGCATAAATGTAAGAATAGTCCTGACACCTTCTGTTATATATGTGGCTGTTACACACTTCAATGTCAAAGGCGCAATATTTCATTATTTGTGGCACGTGCATATATTGCCTATTTTCAAATTCCCCTTGGCAATCAAGACAAGAATTGGGCTCCTCATATTGTGTGTCATAATTGTGAGGAAATGTTTCGTGACTGGACAAAAGGAAAACACAAAGGAATGCTTTTTGGTATTCCCATGGTTTGGCGTGAACCTAAGGACCACAGCAGTGACTGTTATTTGTCTGATCCATACAAAGGGCATCAGCAAGAAAAAATGGCATATGATCACATATCCTAATATTCCTTCAGCAATATGACCTATCCCACACTCTGAGACACTCCTGGTTCCAGTTTTCAATGGTTTTATTTCTTCTAAGGACGAAGAAAGTGAACGTGGTGATCAAGTGTATTTTGACAAGATGTATGAGGAAATGGTTATAGAATTTTTAGGGTCCTCTTCTGATGCCAAGCAGTCATTAACCCCTCAGCAGTTTAGCCAACCCGAATTGAATGACCTAGTAAGAATGACATAAAAATTGTCCTCGACTTTCTGAAGTATGAGGAACATAACTGGATCATTTGTGTGGATTTTAAAATGGTAAATTTCCTGCTAGGACAACAGAGAGGTTTCACGAAGTATCCTTGCTTTCTGTGTTTGTGGGACAGCCAAGCTCGGGAGAAACACTAAACACAGAAGGAGTGGCTGAAACGTGAAGCTCTGGAAGTAGGGATGCAAAATATTGTGAATGAACCTGTAGTTAATTGAGACAGGATCATTTTTCCCCCACTTTACATCAAACTTGGCTTAATGAAGCAGTTTGTTAGGCTCTAAATAAAGAAAGTGAATGCTTTCAACATATTATTTGTTTTTCCTGCCTTATCTTTCGAGAAGATAAAAGCAGGTGTATTCAATGGACCTCAAATTTGAACCCTCATACATGATGAAGAATTTGCCAGGAAGATGAATAAGAAGGAGAAAGCAGCATGGCAGTCTTTTGTGGCAGTTACAAAGAACTTCCTTGGCAACAAAAAAGCAGAAAACTATGAACTTCTGGTTCAAAGGATGCTATTGGCTTTCCATGACATTGGATGTAACATGAGTGTTAAGATTCACTTCCTGGCCTGACCAGGTGGTGGCACAGTGGATAGAGTGTCAGACTGGGATGCGGAGGACCCAGGTTTGAGACCCCAAGGTCGCCAGCTTGAGCGCGGGCTCATCTGGTTTGAGCAAAGCTCACCAGCTTGGACCCAAGGTCACTGGCTTGAACAAGGGGTTACTCGGTCTGCTGAAGGCCCGTGGTCAAGGCATATATGAGAAAGCAATCAATGAACAACTAAGGTGTCACAACGAAAAACTAATGATTGATGCTTCTCATCTCTCTCCATTCCTGTCTGTCTGTCCCTGTTTATCTCTCTCTCTATCTCTGTTAAAAAAATAAAAAATAAAAAAGATTTACTTCCTGAACAGTCACCTTGATAAGTTTCCCGAAAATCTTGGAGCTGTTAGTGATGAGCAGACTATTGCTGGAGCATCAAACAAGATTGTCCTCAACAAGTACACAAACACAAGAGCTACAAACGCAATTTTTTGCCTGAATAGAATTTAAATAAGTTTTGTGCAAATTTTATGATTAAAATAAGTGTTTTAATATTTTCTATTTTTAAATTATAGACAAGTTCTGATGCAATTGTATCTTTTAGTGTATTAGTGTGTTTACTGCATTATATAAATTATTATATTTTCACAAAGATGATGCCCAAGATGACATTCTACTTCATTATGTTAAACTAAATGTTGAGAATTTTACAATAAGATGAAAATCTAAAATCTTAAATTGCAAAAAAAACTGTAGCTTACAGAGAAAAACTAATGTCAGATTTGAGATCAGCACCCTTGAATTAGGTAAGAACAAGTGTTTTTGTGGATGCAACAAAAATTTTGTTCCCCAGTGATGCTTCAAACTATTTGTTTTAACCTATCTCATTCACACATCTTTAGTCCATTACTTATACTTTTGGAGTTTGTACTTCAATTATTTTTCTTGTTTCTACACTCACTTTAACCTCAAGCATTAGCTTAGTATTGTCTCTCCAATCCCATGTTCCCGCCTCAACCATAATCTTTATGTATCACCTTAACTACAATACTTAGCACAGCACTCAGTATCCTATTCCTCCTAAGAGCCTATCATGACATCAGAACAACTTAAGATGGACTTCAGACAGAATTATGACAAACTCTTATAATAGAATACTAAGCAGTCATGAAAATGATGCTGTAGTAGTTAATAGCATGAAAAGATATTTACAATGGAACAGAAAAGAGCTGGAAGCATATTACAAAAATTTTATGAAAAAAAAATTTTTTAGCTATTTTTTTAACTTTTATTTATTTTTATTTTTTTTAACAGAGACAGAGAGAATGTAAGAGAGAAGGATAGACAGGGACAGACAGATAGGAACGGAGAGATGAGAAGCATCAATCAGTTTTTCGTTGCACATTGAGACACCTTAGTTGTTCATTGATTGCTCTCTCATATGTGCCTTGACCATGGGCCTTCAGCAGACCGAGTAACCCCTTGCTCAAGCAGCAACCTTGGGTCCAAACTGGTGAGCTTTTGCTCAAATCAGATGAGCCTGCACTCAAGCTGGCGACCTCAGGATCTCAAACCTGGGTCCTCTGCATCCCAGTCCAACGCTCTATCCACTGTGCCACCGCCTGGTCAGGCTATAAAAAAATTTTAATGTGTGAATGTATAAATACACCTGCATAGAAACAAGACTAGACCAACAAATAATAAAAAGATAAAATTAAATATATTGAAGAAATTTTAATTTCATTCTTTTGGTCTACTGTATTTTCTAAATTTTCCTTTATAAATGTATATTACTTTTAAGAAAAAGAGCTTAAGGATGTTTAAAAAATAAATTTCAATAATATAATGCTTCTATCATTTTCTTAACAGACACTATAGAATAGCTATGGAGTCAAAAAGATCAGGATTCAAATCTCTACCACTTATCATATGAACAACTTTAGCAGTCACTGACACCTTTTAGGCTTGGTGTTCTCATCTGGAAAATGCCGATGAAGATGAACATCTCAGCAGATTGCTTGGCACATGGTCTTACTCTCTGGCAGTGGTTCTCAACTTGGTTGTGCATCAGAATCACTGAAGAGCCTGCTGAAACAGATGGCTGGCCCCCATCCCCAGTGTTTCTGATTCAGTAGGCCTGTGGGGAGGAGGAGACTATGAATTTGCATAGTTCCTTGGTGATGCTGAAGATGCTGCTCTGGAAACCACACTTTGAGGACCACTGCTCTAGGTAATAAGAGCAAAATCTTTTTTTAGCAAGGCAGGGGGACAGACAGGGAGGAAGGGAGAGAGATGAGAAGCATCAACTCATAACCGCAGCACCATAGTTGTTCATTGATTACTTTCTCACATGTCTCTTGACTGGGGGGCTCTAGCCGAGCCAGTAACCCCTTGGCTCAAGCCAGTGACCTTGGGCTTCAAGTCAAGAGCAAAGTCATCCTACAATTAACTATAAAGATATTAAGTACTCTTTCAGAACAATATTTCAGAAATATTTGCTCAGTAGATAATTAAATTAGAGCCTAATACTGCTCATTTCCCCCAAATCCCAGACTTTACAATATGGGATAATTCACTCTGAGACACTGAGGGCACTGGTTCTCCACAGACGTTGGAAGCAAATAACAATTATAAGAATTGCATTTAGAGTATCTGATTCACCATAGGACAAAATGTCTGAGAATGTGGGCACGGATCAAACAAAATGTAAGAGACAGATATATAGTGAATACACTGCAAGATGCCCTGTCTAGGGAGAACTCTCCAGGGTGTCACAGAGCACTTGCTTTGCTCTGGGTGCCCTCTGTTGGCAAGAACAGACATAGTCACTTGCTCCATTGCTTCGTCCCTTTCCTCCTCCCATCCCAGGAGATCCAAGAGTCTTGGAGTATGACTCAGACAAGTGAAAGGTGCCAGTTAAGAAATTTTCCTAAGCCTATACAGTCAGGATAGCCTTTTTCTTTGTCCACTTTTCCTAGTCCCCTTCTCTTTGTACCTGCAGCTTATCTCCAAACAGTTCAATTGCTTTAAGATGGCAGAACAAGAAGTGAGTAGTATTTATTGTAAAGGTATTTAGAATTTAAATCACAACTGCATTCCATTTCAGAAATGGGTAGCATTAGTATGGTGGGAAGAATTCCTTTTACAAACAGTCTTCAACGCAATGTGAATTCCTGTTGGCATTTTTAAAAAAATACTAACCAGTGAAGTGCTAAGTGTTTCTATAATTGAAAATTGTTTAATAGCACCATTTCAGACAACTTAAAGTAGACTGAGAAAATTTTAGAGCTGGCAAAGACCTCTAATATTATCATCTCCAACTTCCTCATTTATATGAGGAAACTGAAGAACCCAAAGAGGTACAGTGAAATATACAAAATCACAGAATTCGTGACAAAATCAAGTTTCCTGACTCCTGCATGACTCATGGTCTTTCCACTATATGATACAGTCTTTATTTAGACACCGTTTTCATTTAGTCCATTATCAAGACAAGGACAACTGCATTTTTACCACTTTATAGAGGATCAAGAAACTAATGAACACATAACTCTTCCTGAAAGGAGAAAGCAGAAAAAAAACTCACTTTTTTTCTATTGTGAAAATTAAGCCTTTCCTACTATCAATACTTCCTTAGTAGCAATCATTTTTAAATTAAGTTCATCTTCACAAGGTCAAAAACTACACTGGTTATCAACAGGCAATGCCCAAATTAAAAGTTGGCAAACTATAGTCCATGCGCCAAATCTAGCCTATGCCCCTTCTAATACATGTATAGACCAGACCATAAGCTAAGATGGTTTTTACATTTTTTAAATGGTTTGAGGGGATCAAAAGAAGCACAATATTTCATGACATGAGAAATTTTTTATGAAATTCAAATTTCAGTGCCCACATGTGGAATTTTATTAGAACACAGCCACTCACTCCTTCACATATTACCTATGGCTGCTTGCTTGCTACAGCAGCAGAGTTGACAGCTGCACCAGAGACTGCACAGCCCACAAAGCCTAGAATATTTTCTCCCTGATCCTTTACGGAAAATGTCTGCCCGTCCCTGTTATAAACTGTTGATAAATACGATGTGTGAACCTCCGGTCGGGCCGAAGTACTGGGTCCTGAGTGCTCTGAAGGCCCTGTCTCAGCAGAGAGCTCCCACGCCAATTAGCAGGAGTCCTGCACAGGGATAGCCCCAACCTGTGCCGCCCGACAACCCACCCTCTCCCCCAGAGAAGCAGATGGCACTGTACTAGGCTTTCACATGTTTTTAGTTACTATTTATCAGAAATCCTCTAAGAGCATTCCATTTATAGACCAGGTTTAGGATCTAAGCCTAAGAGATAAGAGAGGTCCAAACTAGAATCTGAGTCCAGACCTGCCTGATACCAAAGTTCTCTGATCATTCCTGGTGGTGTTAAACGGTGTTCCAGTCAGCAGAGAGGCCTCAAAGGCAAAAGGAGGCCCAGAGGGTGGGGTCAGGCCTTCCATATCTTTTCCACTAAGACTTCCTTACTTATATTTTTTATATATTATGTACATATAATTAGTTTGAAAAAGAGAATTTGCTGTTAAAATAGTCTGACAGTAAGCATACCTCTTCAAAACAAACGCTAAGCTCTATGCCACTTATTACCACCAAAAACTAATTATTTAACCTACCTGCTTAGTGACTTCTTTGTTCATCTGTCAGTTTCTTTTGTTGGTCTTGATATTATTTAACTTGTGTGGGGTGCTGTGAACCACCTTTGGCAAATCTCTCACAAAACTGAAAGCTTAATATCCTCATCTACCTGTGGAGGTTAAAACTCTAACCCCCTGCACACAGACCACACTGGGGTCACATGAAGATCAAATGAGAATGAATATGAAAGCATTAGATAAACTATACAGGATTACAGAAATATAAAACAGAACTTTGATCTCAGTAAAGCACTGAGAAGTATAGCAAATAGGGAGATATATTTGTTACTGACCAAAGAAAAATCAAACATAAAAGTAAGTTGTGAAAAAATAAACATATAAGTAAAAGTAAGTAAAAGACGTGTATAGTAGAAATATCACAAACTTTGAAATCTTGATGGTTTCCAGATGGGAGGTGAGTGCGAGGATGGTAAAAATGGGAATAGGTTAAGACATACAAATTGCCAGTTATAAACACAGTACCAGGGAAAGTACAGCATAGGGCAGCGATGTGCAATCTTTTGGGCTTGGTGTGTCAAAATTGGCCAAAAAAAACAAGCATTCTGACCAGGCAGTGGTGCAGTGGATAGAGCGTCGGACTGAGATGCAGAGGACCCAGGTTCGAGACCCCAAGGTCGCCAGCTTGAGCATGGGCTCATCTGGTTTGAGCAAAAGTTCACCAGCTTGGACCCAAGGTCGCTGGCTCGAGCAAGGGGTTACTCGGTCTGCTGAAGGCCCACGGTCAAGGCACATATGAGAAAGCAATCAATGAACAACTAAGGTGTTGCAACACGCAATGAAAAACTAATGATTGATGCTTCTCATCTCTCCATTCCTGTCTGTTGGTCCCTGTCTATCCCTCTCTCTGACTCTCTGTCTCTGTAAAGAAAAAAAAAACAAAAACGAGCATAACTCGGGTGGTGTGTCACTTCGAGAAAAAAACCATAATTTCGTGATATTTATAGTTTAAATAACAAAAATGTTTAATTGTAATATATAACTGTATTTAATAAACCAAAAACTAATTATTTAACTTACCTGCTTAGTGACTTCTTTGTTCATCTGTCAGTCGGTTTCTTTTGTTGGTCTTGATATTATTTAACTTGTGTGGGGTGCCGTGAACTAAGATTAGTGAGGGGGAGGGGGAATTCTTTAACTAACCTGCCTATTAGGGACTTTTTTGTTGCTGAATTTCATTGGCTAAATCTTCAATTGAAGGTTGGTATTTTGTACACTTCAAGCCCAAGCAAGCGCTACTAACTTCATCTGTCAAACTGTTTCTTTTGTTGGTTTTGATATTATTTAATGCTGAGAATAATAGGGTCTCACAAAAGTATGTAGAGGGAAAAATTGTGAGTAAAGCCACTGCTATATTTTTCAGGGTGCTAAAGGTGTCTGGTAATCGGTTCCAGGAACTCCAAATTTCCTGTTTGTAGTGGCACTGCTCTTGATTCTCCAAGTGGCACCTTTTCAGATTCTCAAGCTTTGACCTCAAGTCGACAAACACCTGAGCCCAGATGCTGTCTTGAAATTCTGCAAGTTGCATCTTATATAAATTAAGATGGCTGCCGCTATTTCTAATGGCGGGAAACAGACGTATAGCACAGGCCCTTGCCTCTCCCAGCCTTCCCCTCACTTATCTCAGTAATGATGGTCAATTAGAAATCCACAACACCCCAGAACAGTAGATTGGATGATGGTTGCTGTGGTTATGTGGTTGCTGGTAACGGCGATCACAGGGCCCCAGAGATGCATCCCCTGCGTGGCATTCCGCTGCACCCTGTTCCACCAGCCGGAAGTGAGGTCAAAGATCCCCTAACGGCCTAACCGGAAGTTCCAGAACTAGACACTCTGTGCCGGAGTTCTGTTGTTTTGGCCTACAGACCTCCAGCACAGAGTGTCTACACTACAGTAGATGTTTTATCCTCAGCTATTGTACCTTGCCGTGCAGGAACCAAGGATAAAACGTCCTTTTCCGCATGCGGCCCCATACTTCTCTGGTATGTCATCGAAAATGGCTATGCGTGTCAGTGCTGACATGCATGTCATAGGTTCGCCATCATGGGCATAGGGATTATAGTCAATAATATTGTAATAACTATGTATGGTGTCAGACGGGTACTAGACTTATTGAGGTGATGACTTCATAAGTTATGTAAATGTCTAATTACTATATTGTACACCTGAAACTAATATAATACTGTAGTCAACTATAATTGAAAAACTGAAACATTATTTGAAATCTAACAGATTTAGATTTAAAACCCAGCTATGAATAGCAACATAGCCTTGGGCAATGACTTAAATCTCCTTGAGCTTGGTTTCCTCAACTGCAAGTAGGATGAAATAAAATAATACTAGCTAAATCAGTGGTCCCCAACCTCTTTTGGGCCATGGACCGGTTTAATGTCAGAAAACATTTTCACAGACCAGCCTTTAGGGTGGGATGGATAAATGTATAATATGACCGAGACAAGCGTCAAGAGTGAGTCTTAGACGGATGTAACAGAGGGAATCCGGTCATTTTAAAAAAATAAAACATCGTTCAGACTTAAATATAAATAAAACGGAAATAATGTAAGTTATTTATTCTTTCTCTGCGGACCGGTACCAAATGGCCCACGGACCCATCAGCGGCCCAGGGGTTGGGGACCACTGAGCTAAATGCTTCATACAGGGCCCGGCACATAATCAGTGTTCAATTCATGTTACCCTGAAATTAAGACACATCTGCAAGAATTAACGTCTGAGTTCCCTGTACTAACAATGAAATAGAATGAAGAAGTTAGAAGCATCTGCAGCTGAGATGATCCTGTGGTCCACGTGCCTCCACAAAGCTGTGAGAGCATGGTCTAATGGTGTTCCAAAGGAACAATGAAAAAGCTTAATAACAGGAGAGCCACAAGCAGTCTCCTATTGAAAACTTCTACTAATTCAATAAGGATATTTATTGAGTGTTTTAAGAGTCTTCTGTAGCTCCATAAAACGACAGATTTACATTTAATATCCACTTGACAAAACTTGTAAGAGTCTTACTCTTGCTTAAAGATCAGATATCTAGCTTCTTAAGTATTAATTTTTCATATCGCTCTGGAAAAGCAATAGCAATAAAAACCTAGCAAAAGTCTGAATAATGCTTTTTTCTTTGTCCACAGGAAAAAAATCCCAACAGAGAAGTCTCTCTATTTCAGGAAGGCTGAATATAAGTTTACTTTTTAATTTACCCCTTTACAAAATTCTTACTGGGCATTTACTTGGTGCAAAGTATAAAATAATATGAAGAAGCATATCCTTGTTCTCAGAGAACTGTATGGATCACCAAACCTGTTCTCCATAATCAAACAGGCAGTGATAAAGCATCAACGCAGGGTAGGAAGAATGTGTTTGGGAGTTGAGTGGACACTAAGAGTCTACTTCCACACAAGGGCATCAGGCAAGGCTTTGTGGAGGAAGTAGCATTTAAAGTGAAACTCAAAGGATGGACTGTATTTAAACATGAAAAGCACCATAAGTAAAGAAATTAGAATTAAAACCCGTATCTGATTTCCAAGCTATTCCTCCCTGACCTGACACAGTGTTGTCAAGAACACAGAATCCCTTACAACAGTGGTCCCCAACCTTTTTTGGGCCACGGACCGGTTTAGTGTCAGAAAATATTTTCACAGACCGGCCTTTAAGGTGGGACAAATAAATGTATCACATGACCAAGACAAGCGTCAAGAGTGAGTCTTAGACGGATGTAACAGAAGGAATCTGGTCATTTTTTTAAAAAATAAAACATCGTTCAGACTTAAATATAAATAAAACGGAAATAATGTAAGTTATTTATTCTTTCTTTGCAGACCGGTACCAAATGGCCCACGGACCAGTACCAGTCCGCGACCCAGGGGTTGGGGACCACTGCCTTACATGACACAGAAGGAAAAGATGGACCAGATCATGGAAGGCCCAGACTAGAACGTCCACTGAAGAGTTTTCAGCAGATAAAAGTGAAGCAGAGTACTGAGGCTCCAGTGAGATCAGAACTGTGCCTTTGTTTAAAAGCATGATTATATATAACTTGCTGAAATTATTTTCTGGTGGCACCAAATTTTCTAACAAAGACCATAAGTCATCTGTTGTATTCCCCTGACTCTCTATAATGTATAATGGTATATACAGCAAGTACTGCTAATAAAAGTAAGTAATCTGTTACTGAAACACATAACTATATTGTCTGTCAATTATGAGACCTTCTGTCTTATCTTTTAACTAGTTGGTTTCATTCTTAATCATCTGTTGAATGACTTAGATTCATGTTGAATGATTTTAAAAATTGTTGAAGAACAAAAGGGTGGAGGAAATATACTGCTTACAAAAATTAGGGGATATTTCTCATCCAGTTTGACATGCTTCTGTTCACCTGCATCAATATGGCACTTGCTACTCAATCACGTTAATTGAGTTTGCATCTCAACTGCGTAAATAAACAACTTTAACTTGTTAATTACTTTTCTGATGTTCTTGTTTAAAAAAAATCAAATGCTTCTTTTATTGTTTCATATTCATTTTGAAATATACCCTAATTTTTGTGAGCAGTATATATCAAGCTTCTTAAAAGTAGCTCACAAGCCTGATCTGTGGTGACGCAGTGGGTAAAAACATCGACCTGGAACACTGAGGTCGCCAGTTCAAAACCCCGGGCTTCCTTGGTCGAGGCACATATGGGAGTTGACGCTTTCTGCTCCTCCCTCCCTTCTCTCTCTCTCTCTCTCTCTCTCTGTGTGTCTCCTCTCTCTAAAATAAATAAATAAATAAATCTAAAAAAAGGGTTAAAAAAAAAAAAGTAGCTCACAACATGGTAGTCGGGGTTGGCTGTGAGAAGACCATCTGCTCTTTGCGGTACTAACCACTGCAGCAAGAATATAGCCTACTAACTACTTGGCAGGCCTAAGCCATTCTAGACAAAGTTCTTAATTTTTAAAATTGCTAATAAAGCCTGACCAGGTGGTGGCGCAGTGGATAGAGCATCGGACTGGGATGCGGAAGACCCAGGTTCGAGACCCCAAGGTCACCAGCTTGAGTGCGGGCTCATCTGGCTTGAGCAAAAAAGCTCACCAGCTTGGACCCAAGGTCACTGGCTCAAGCAAGGGGTTACTCAGTCTGCTGAAGGCCCATGGTCAAGGCGCATGTGAGAAAGCAATCAATGAACAACTAAAGTGTCGCAACGAAAAACTGATGATTGATGCTTCTCATCTCTCTCCGTTCCTGCCTGTCTGTCCCTGTCTATCCCTCTCTCTGACTCTCTTTCTGTCCCTGTAAAAAAAAAAATTGCTAATAAAGAAAATTCTGTAATTTCCCTTTATAAGTAGTCTCAGTGATTAACAAACTTTAGCCAGATAATTCTTTTTGATGGCCACAGTAAAACCTCTTATAATAAATCAATTGTCTAAATAGGTTAATCAACTAGAAAGCCAAACAGTGAAGTTATGATCCATCCATTCACAAAATACTTAAAGCAATTGTGTCAAAAGTCAAATAAAAACTGTTTGACAGCCAAAAATCACAGCAAATCTAAACTGAGCAAAAAGAGGAAAAGATGGGGGAAGAAGTCAAACCATGGCCTAAGAGGCAGGATGTGACGAAGAAACCAAGTACAGAACACAGGTGAGAAGAAAAGCCCAACATACTTCTATGCTTCTGGTTCAAGTCACTCATCTATCCACAGAATCCACAGCAGCCCTGCTAGAGTTAGAGGAAAGAGGTTAAGTGATAAATGCCCTTTTTGTTTCCACAACGAAGCATAACACTCCCAAGAGCCACAAAATCAAACCCATTAGAACCAAAGAGCTCTTAAAGGAAAAGGAAGAAACTTGGGCCCAGAGAAGAGAAGAGATTTTCTAGACTACACGGAAAGCTAAAGGCAGAGGCTAGTGCAACTTCACAATATCAACCAATAAGTCACTCTTAACCTAGAAAATTCTTAACAATTTAATCCTTATAACCACCTTACAAAGTAAAGACGGGGATCCTTGGGTTATGACAGTCTCAACATACGATGTTTCAAGTTTATGACGCTCACCATAAAAACCTTAAAAAATTAAAATGTGTATCAGCTTACTCAATTTCTGTCATTTTTTCTGTTACTACAGTACAGTATATTTATGTCCTTTTCCTTTTTCTGTGGCTTAGTTGTGTTTTTATGTTCTAGATTATGATTTTACAACTGTGTTAGGATTGGTAAGTAACTTACGTTAGGGTGTGTTTTAATTTACACCAATATTCAGGTTCTGTCACTGTCGTAGGAATGGAACTGTGTCATAACCCAAGGACCCTCTGTACTATTATCCTCACTTTCACAGATAAGGAAACTGAATCTTAGAGAAAGTAAATAATTTGTTCACGTTCTTAACAATATTTTCCAAACTAACTTGACCTGAACCTTATGGAAATGCTCATGCTATAGACCAGGGGTCCCCAAACTTTTTACACAGGGGGCCAGTTCACTGTCCCTCAACTGTTGGAGGGCTGGACTATAAAAAAAACTATGAACAAATCCCTATGCGCACTGCACATATCTTATTTTAAATAAAAAAAACAAAACGGGAACAAATACAATATTTAAAATAAAGAACAAGTAAATTTAAATCAACAAATTGGTATTTCAATGGAAACTATGCTCCTCTCACTGACCACCAATGAAATAGGTGCCCCTTCCGGAAGTTCAGCTAGGGCCAGATAAATGGCCTCAGGGGGCCACATGCAGCCCGCGGGCCGTAGTTTGGGGACCCTTGCTATAGACAGTGTGTTAAATGAGTTCTAAGAATTAGAAGAGACAATTAGGATACATTTCATAAATGACAGAAATTGTGGCCAGAGAAACCTAGAATTCTGCTGGGAAAAGGAGAAACACTTCAAGAAAAAGGACTAAAGGAAGAAACAAATATTCAAGATAGCTATTTGAAGGACTGTGAGGAGATATACAGAGCAGAAGAAATATCAGAAGAGGTTAACAATGAGCCAGATAAGTTTGAAGAGTCTTCAATATCTGGCTCAGTTTGGACCTAATTCTGTTCAAGTCATAAAAGCCTCAAAAATTACTCTCTTCTTTTATTGACACTGCCAAAACCTGTAATGATTTAGGAAAATAAACTTACACATATTTCATTTCCTCACACAAATATATTTTTCTTAAAAATATGGCAAAGCTATGTTTCTGAGATAGAAATTGCAAATCTACCAATATAATTCATTCCACATGGTGAATAACTAAGAATCAAAAAGAGAATGAGGAAATAGACAAATGGAGGCTCTGAGAACTAATAATTTCCTTATAAAGATTCCCAAAGGCTTCTTTTCTATAAAATAAATGAGAAAAATGATTTATTCACCCCATTACATGCCCAGAAAGTTACATATCTTATCTCTAATCCTACAACAACCTTGCAGAGTAGATACTATTCTATTTTATAGATGAAGAGACAGAGGGAAAAGCTTGCCCAAAGTCATATAGCCTGTAATGGCAGAGCTAATATTTAAATCCAAAGACCAGAGGTAGGCTGGTGAGTGGGGTGTGGGGGTATGGGCATGTCTGCAGAGAAATGTTCATGAAATGGTCTTACACAGAAGCTACAGTGTCTTAAAGGGGGAAAAAGCCAATGAACCTGGCTGATCCTCTACCATACCACATCCCTGGGACATGTAGAAAGCAGCATAATTTGTCTCAACTACATGAAGAGCTTTCTTGCCCAAACATGCCTGTCGTATGGAGAACACTGTGTCAGCCAAAGACAAAGCCACTATAAACCTGCCAATCTCCCTTGAAGCTATCACTAGGCCTGAATAGAGACAGTCAATGCCTGTTTTCACAGTTTCTTTTATATGAGAGTTATGCAGTTTATGCAAACTTAGCAAATAGCTTTGTTTTATGGGGGTAAAAAAGGGAAGATATGTCTTGCAAAATCTGATAACTGAGGAAAAATACTTACAAATTGTAAGTCTGACAAAGAACCTGTATTTAAAGAGCTCTTACAACTTAATAATGAGGACAAACAAATCCAATAAAAAGTGAGCAAAAGACTTGAACAGATGTCTCAACAAAAAAGACATATAAATGGCTAATAATAAGCACATGGAAAGGTATTTCAAATTGCTAATCATTAGGGAAATGCAAAATTAAACCACAATAAAATACCACTGCACACTCACTATAGTCAAAAAGGTCAATAAAATCAAGCCATTTGGAAAAATGTATGTCGTGGCCAGATAGCTCAATTGGTTAGAGCACTGTCCTGCAGCCCAGAAGGTGCCAGTTCAATCCCCAGTCAGGGAACATACAGGAACAGATCGATGTACCTGTCTGTCTCTTGATCTCTCTAAAATCAATAAAAAAATTTTTAAATAAAATAAAAAGAAAGAAAATAGTTTGGCAGTTTCTTAAAAAATTAAGCATGAATTTACCATAAACCCCAGCAATTCTACTCTTAGACATCTACCCAAGAGAAATTAAAACATATGTCCACACAGACTGTATGCAAATGTTCATAACAGCATTATTCATAATAACCAAACTAGAAATAACCCAAATATTTATCAGCTGGTCAATGGATTAATAAAATATGATACATCCACACAATGGAATACTATTCAACAATAAAAAGTAATGATACAGTGATGTTACAACATGGACAAACCTCAAAAACATTATACTACATGAAAGAAGTAACACACACTACAGGCATACTATGTGTGTCCATTTATATGGAATGTCCAGAGCCTGACCTGTGATAGCACAACAGATAAAGTGTCAACCGGAATGCTGCGGTCGCCAGTTCAAAATCCTGGAATTGCCCGGTCAAGGCACATACATATGGGAAGCAACTACAAGTGGATGCTTCCTGCTCCTACCCCCCACCCCTTTCTCTCTCTCTCTAAAATCAATAAATAAAATCTTTAAAGAGAAAAAAAAAATGCCTAGGAAAAAAATGTTTTATAGTGCCAGAAAGCAGATCAGCATTTGCCTGGGCTGGAGTAGGAGTGGGGGCTGACTATCAAAGAACTCGAGAACTTGGAGGAGATAATGGAAATGTTCTAAACCTGGACTGTAGAGATGGTGGCACACTCAATTAATTTAATAACATCACTGAATAAATACACTTATAATGAGTGGGTTTTAAAATATGGAGTTCATATAGTGCCTTTTTTAAAAGTAATTACTAAATATATATATTTATTCCTATATATTTATGTATATATTTAATAACTCCAAAGGAAACAAAACATATATAAGAAAGGGAATATAATTACATTTTATGGTTCAACTATAAAAAACATTTACATAGTCATAATATGATTATTATGCAATCACATATCAATAATGAACCCTAACTTAACAAAAAAATGGCTTTATTTGAAAGGCATGTTTGTAAAACTTAATTTTTTTGTCTTCAATAGCAGCAGGCCAAAGGATAGTGTCTAAAATTGATAAATCAAGAAATAACAGCCCTGGCCGGTTGGCTCAGTGGTAGAGCATAGGCCTGGTGTGCAGGAGTCCCGGGTTCGATTCCCGGCCAGGGCACACAGGAGAAGCGCCCATTTGCTTCTCCACCCCCCCCCCCTTCCTCTCTGTCTCTCTCTTCCCCTCACGCAGCCAAGGCTCCATTGGAGCAAAGTTGGCCCGGGTGCTGGGGATGGCTCTATGGCCTCTGTCTCAAGCGCTAGAATGGCTCTGGTTGCAACAGAGCAACGCCCCGGATGGGCAGAGCATCGCCCCCTGGTTGGCATGCCAGGTGGATCCTGGTTGGGGCAAATGCAGGAGTCTGTCTGACTGCCTCCCCATTTCCAACTTCAGAAAAAAAAGAAAAAGAAATAATAGAACAAGCATGTAACTTAAATACACAGTAGTAAGCAGTAGAGGAAATAAAATGGGAAAAGCTTATAAACTATCTGCAGAATGCAATCCTAAACCAGAGTTGATTACATGGTTTGAGAAAAGTGCTGGAGAAAAGTACCCTTCATCCACTAGAGGGCGTAAGGCAACACCACAGGAGGACCTCAACCACTGATGTCATACTTGAGAAAAGGAACCATTTGAATAAACCTTACATGAAGACTGAAAGTGAGGTTCTAAATCAGGGGTCCCAAACTTTTTACACAGGGGGCCAGTTCACTGTCCCTCAGACCATTGGAGGGCCGGACTATAAAAAAAAACTATGAACAAATCCCTATGCACACTGCACATATCTTATTTTAAAGTAAAAAAACAAAATGAGAACAAATACAATATTTAAAATAAAGAACAAGTAAATTTAAATCAACAAAATGACCAGTATTTCCATGAGAACTATGCTCCTCTCACTGACCACCAATAAAAGAGGTGCCCCTTCTGGAACCAGGGGGCCGCATTGCAGCCCACGGGCCGTAGGTTTGGGAACCCGTTCTAAATAGGAAAAAAAAAAGTGGTTTCATACGTTCTGTAATTTAAAAGCAAAGCAAAACTACTTTTAGTTTAAAATGGGACCATTAAGAAAATTATTATAGATTGTGAGATACATAAAGGGTATGAAACATTTTGCTTCTGCACCAGTCATTTTAATCTAGTCTCCACCTGGGGGGGGAAGGGGTTAGAATAAAATTTCTCATTCAACAAATAAGTTCTAGCTGAAATCAATATTTTCTTTTTTTTAAGGTGAGAAGAGGGGAGATAGTAAGGCAGATTCCCACATGCGCCCCAACTGAGATCCACCTGGCAATCCCATCTGGGGCCAGTGCTTGAGTACAGAGCTATTTTTAGCATCTGAGGCTGACAGGCTTGGACCAACCAATCTATTCCCAGTGCACAGGGTCACAGTTGAACCAACTGAGCTACTAGCTGCAGGAGCGAAAGAGGGAGAGAAGGGGTTGAGGAAGGAAAGAGAAGCAGATGGTCACTTCTCCTGTGTTCCCTCACGGGGAATCAAACCTGGGATGTCCATATGCCAGGCCAACGCTCTATCTACTGAGACACCAGCCAGGGTGAGAATCAATATTAAACACATCAAATGATAAATGTATTTGCACAGGCCATCTAAGGTTGCATTTTCTTTTAGGCCCTCCTAAAATTCATTCTTCACAGCAACCAAAATGTTTTTTAAAAATCTAAAATACATTATATTACTTCCCTGCTTAAAATCTTTAAAGGCTTAGCACTAAATTGAGGACAATATTCATTTACTCATTCAAGAAGTATTTATTAATCACCTTGTACAGGCCACAGCTCACACAGAACTTCTATTTTAGTAGGAGAGACACACAATAAAATACCCACACTAGATAATTTCAGATAATTATTAGAAATTTGAAGAAGACTGAATAGCCAGGTTATTATGTGGACAACTTTAGATTGGTGAAGTCAAGACAAGGCTTCTCTGAGGAGTAAGCTTTGTACCTATTACTCAAATAAGAAAGACTAAGTATCTGGGTGAAGCTCACTGCAGATTTGAAGGTGGAGACAGTGACTGCACAGGCCTGAAGCTGGGATCAAGATTAAGTTAAAGAATGATAAGAATGGTCAATGCAGCAGAAGCCACTTGTAAGACTATAGGAGTTGGAATTACAGAGGTAAGCAGTAGACTCATATAACAATGCTCCTGTACCAATCCATATGATGGGCTAATGTTCCACCAAAAAAGGGTGAAGTACTGATTCATGATATAACATGGATGAACCTTGAAAATACTATGTCAAGTGAAAGAAGCCAGTCACAAAAGAACAGATATTTTATGATTCCATTTATATGAAATTGCCAGAATATGCAAATCCACAAAGACAGAAAACTCAGTGATTGCCTAGGGCTGAGGTAAAGGGATGGGGAAGAAGGAAGTGACTATTAAAGGGTCTAAGGTTTCTTTACAGCTACTTTTTTAAGAACAATGATTAGAATTTTGTTTTCAAAACTACACCTTGAAATTATATAGTGGGTCCAGGAAGAAAATAAATTTTGGTAAATCAACTGTTGGTCAAACCAACAATTTTTTTAATAGAAAATGAAACAGAATTGAAAATATCACAGTGCTGCCTGACCAGTGGTGACACAGTGGACTTAGCATTCACCCAGGACTCCAAAGGCCCTGTTTCAAAACCTCAAGTTTGCTAGAGCACTGGCTCGTCAGCTTGACCAGGGCCTTACCAGCTTGAGCACAGGGATCATTGACATGATCCTTAGGTCACGGGCTTGAGACAAAAGGTCACTGGCTTGAGCAAGGGGTCACACTGCCTCAGCTTGAGCCCCCCAGTCAAGACACATGAAAAGCAATCAACTAAAGTGAAGCAACTATAAGTTGATGCTTCTCATTTCAGCTCTATCCGCCCCCCTTCCAGTCTCTCCCTCTCTGTCTCAAAATAAAGAGAAAAAGAAAAAAAAGAAAGAAATCACAGTGCTTAGAACAAAGTAAGAGTGAGTATTACTTGGTAAGACTAATTCTAAGTTATATTCACAAAGATATGTGTATGTGCGCAAAATAGACCACAATGTAAAAGGTACTACTTACTAGTATAGTTGCTGTCTTCTTTTAGACTGAAAATATTCTTGATCCTCACTATATCTCCGATTCTAACTCTCCTCAAGGGAAGAAAAGTAGCTATCATTCCTTTGCCTCCATTTACAAAAAAATGGACTGAAATAAAGTTCATTCCAGGGATAAAGTAGAGAACTGGTTAGAAAAAGAGAAACAGCCCTGGCTGGTTGGCTCAGCAGTAGAGTGTGAGTCCGGTGTGTGGAAGTCTCAAGTTTAATTCCTGGTCAGGACACACAGGAGAAGTGACTATCTGCTTCTCTACCCCTCCCTTACCCCTTCTCTCTCTCTCTCTCCCTCTCCTCTTCTCTCTCTCTCACTTCTCTTCCCCTCCCACAGCCATGGCTTGAATGGTTCGAGCAAACTTGGCCCCAGGCTCTGAGGATGGCTCCATGGCCATGCTTCAGGTGCTAAAATAGCTCAGTGGCCAAGCAACAGAACAGTGCCCAGACAGGCAGAGCACTGCACAAAGGGAGCTTGCCAGGTGCATCCCAGTCAGATGCATGCAGGAGTCTGTCTTTGCCTCCCCACCTCTTACTTAATAATAATAAATAAAAAAGAAAAAGGGAAATTTAAAAAAATTCTTGAGAATAAAATATTTGGGAAAAAATGTATCCCTTGTCATTTTAAATCTATCCTCCTAAATTAAAAGTATGGCTGCCATTCTGAACTTAAATCTCCAATTGTTTAAGTCACATATGTCAATTTAAATATCTCCTCTTATTCCTGTGAATCATCTAAATATATCCCTACTGTGGCTCTTCAGTGGAATTTTAGAAAATTAAAGGGAAAAAAATTTAAGGAGCCACTGGCTTAGCATTTAAAAAATCAGATCAAGAGCTCAACATCATGACATTAATGTTTTTCTTTATAGTGTATTTAAAAATACAAAAAGATAAATTGTGGACCATGAACTATTTATAACAAATAAAGAAAAATTGATAGAAATAAGTTATTCAAGGGACCTCCGCGTCATATGAAGACTTTTCAGGCTCCCATATCTTATCTTGACACACTAGCAAGAGAACACCCCCAATTCAAAGAGAGAACACTATCAGAAGAACACAAAAGGGAATTGCAAGATTTGGAGGCTAAAATTCCGAGGCTGAAGTCCAATTCTGCCATTACTATCTATGTGACCTTGGGAAAGGGATTCATTTTCAAATCTCTGCTTTGGTTTTCTTATACAAAATACAGGTAAAAAGCCCAATCTAGCAGAGCTATTGTGAAGATCAAAATTTATTATACATGGAAACACACATTATAAACTGTCAAGTAGTTTACAAACATTAGTTTTTATAACTTACTAATATTCCCATTTCCACAGCTGACTCAACACCTGAACCCAACCAAAAGTTTGTGTGATTACCTTTCACCTCAAATTGAATGGCACTGCTGCAGGCCTACAGTGTTCAGCCCTGTGTCATGACCCTACATCCTGAGTACTCTGGTTAAGAGAAGGTTCACTGTATTTCTTTATAGTGAGAGTGACCATTCATCCTAATCCATTCATCCAGGTTTGCCTAGTACTGTTTCAAACATTAGCATCCCTTTTTACTCTCAAAAGTGACAAATATGAATGATAAATTATAAGTTCACCCTAATTATATCAAACACAAAAGTGTGGCACCAAAAGATGGCAAAGGACTGGCCTTAGGCTTCCCACTGTCTGTCCCAGGAGCCCCCTAAAAGCCATCACAAATAAACAAAGTTATCAAAAATAGTAAGCTTGCTACGCAGATTTCAGCCTAATCAAATTGTGGCTCCTAAACCTCTCCTATATAAAACTCTGGAGCTAATGTACATAAATATTCTCTCATTTAAAACATATTACAAACCCACAAAATATTCTAATCTTAAGTAACACTTGAGACCTCATATAAGCACATGCATATACACCTAAGTCACAAAAAAACAGCTAGAAATCTAAACCGCTACATCATATCATCAACCTAAAATTCTGCATCACCTTAGACAAAACATTCAGCCTTTCTGAGCTGATTTTCACCTCTATAAATCTGGAACAATGTCTGTCTCATCCACTTCCACAGAGACCACATTGGCAAGCACAGTGAAGTACTTTATAAAAGCAATGGACTGCCATCCCATAAAGCTTGTTAATTGATTGGGAAAGAGGGCTAAGTTGCCTTGTATAAAAGAGTAAAACCTCTACAAGGTGGTGAGTACTTTTTTTCCCCTCATTTCTTTCACAGGTTTTTACTTCAAGTGTACTGCCAGGGACTTCATAACAGGATGAAAAGGGTCACTAAAACAATGAAATGTTAGTGTACTTCATGCTGAGGAACTTGTATGGTCGAACTTCACAGGGTCTACAAAGCCCCCAAATAGTAAATAAAATAAAAACACATGCACACGACCACATTTCTCCTAGGCTGAATCAAGAATTCCCAGTATAGGCCTGACCAGGCGGTGGCGCAGTGGATGGAGCGTTGGACTGGGATGTGGAGGACCCAGGTTCGAGACCCCAAGGTCACCAGCTTGAGTGCAGGCTCATCTGGTTTAAGCGAAAAGGTTCACCAGCTTGGTACCAAGGTCGCTGGCTCGAGCAAGGGGTTTCTTGGTCTGCTGAAGGCCCACGGTCAAGGCACATATGAGAGGACAATCAATGAACACCTAAGGTGTCACAACAAAAAACTGATGATTGATGCTTCTCATCTCTCTCCGTTCCTGTCTGTTCCTGTCTGTCCCTCTCTCTGACTCTCTCTCTCTGTGTAAAAAAAAAGAAAGAAAAAAGAAAAAAAAAATTCCCAGTATAGAGAAAAGGACCGTCAACAAATAGAAGACAAATATTTGTTCTTATTCAGCTACTAACTTGTATTGCTACCTTGGATAAATCATTTTTATCTCTGTGTGCCTCAGTTTCCTTATGTTATTCCAAAGGGAATATTTGCTTTATCTACTTCGTAAGGTGGTTGTGAGAATGAGATGAGAAAATTTTGATGCAAGGGCTCTACTCCAATCAAAAAACTGTGATTGTTATCTCTTTTAAAATCACCAGTGAATGCTGATAACAATCCTGCCTGAGGATGGCTTCCATCTATTTAGAAAGAAACAGCAAAAGAACTTTTTAAATGCAAATGATGACACAATTAAAATTCACCTTCCTCTATCCCCAGTTCCTGGATCTGCTGAGCCAAATAACTCTGGGGAGATGTCAAGATCACAAGTTCCATTTCTGCCCAGCGCAGGCTGCTCAGTGACCAGTGTTTCACACTGACAAATGCCTCCCAAATCTCAGAACACAAAGTGAGAGTTCACAAGGTTAGGTGCATTAATTAGCAGTACTCATTTGGATTCTGTATTCATCAAACACAACAAGCAGCTATTCAATATTTGCCTATTCGCACTTCTCTAAGACCCTGAATTCAAAGATTCAGCCAGAGAACAAAATAAAGCCCAGGAAAATAAACTAAAATAAACCTGTCACCATCAGAATGTGCCTCAAGTAAATGAGCAGCTTTAAACCATGGCAAAGGGTCTACTAGGCCTACAGGAGAGACAGTATGAGTAATGAGTGTACAGGTGACAGAGGTGGTCCCTGCTGCAAAAGAAAGGACAAATAAAGTCGTGCCAAGCAAAAACCCTACTTTTTGTGCTTTAATAAATTCCTCTGAATTTTTGCTTGGTTCCTTACTGACCAGTAATCCCCACAGGACAAACACAGCATTATACAGTATCCTTTCAGATTCTTTTAAAATAACCCTATATGCAAAATAAGCAACAGGTTATAAATAAGTAAATACGTGTATTAGTATGCAAGACTAGATTAAGAGACTGACCATGATCCCTTATACTTTAAGGGTCACAGGTGACAAGTACAGAAACAGAAAACATCATTTCCTTAAAATAGCCCACAGACCTTGACTGCACAACAGAATCACGTATAGGACTGCTAAACATTTGAATGACAAAGTCCAATCTTAGACCTACTCAATCAGTCTTGAGGGCTAGATCTCTAGGCAGCAATATTTTTCTGAGGTATGGAGAAGATATAAAACTACTATCAAAGGTCATAGATTTCAATGCTTACAAAAGCTCTAGTGTAAATCCCCCAAAAAAGAAAGAAAATAAAACCCTTTATAGTCTCTTCAGATTTGGAGTAAATGACAATGTCTTTGACCAAAAAGTTCTACAGAGACAATCTTAAATTCAAAGGTGATGATCCCACAGAGAGATGAACACAGAGAAGAACGATGCTTTTTCTCTGACTTGGTCTCCATATGCTACACCTAGGGGTATTCTGATGCCAACCCAGCACTGAAGTGCAAGAACCGGGCATATACTCTCAAATCTGGAAGGGCCCCACAAAGAGGTGACTATTGATTACAGAGCCATCCTAGTTTTTATAATTAGCTTCAGGGGCTTGAAGAGATTCAACTGATTTCTGGAAGGAAACAATGTCAATGCTGGCTGACCATTCTGATGACACATATCTCCCATATTCTTTGGACAAGCCTAATAATGGCACTTTATTTTTCTGACAAATCTATAAGGAATGGCAGATAAGCATTCCAAAATATACCTAGGCCTGACCAGGCGGTGGTGCAGTGGATAGAGCGTCAGACTGGGATGCAGAAGGACCCAGGTTTAAGACCCCAAGGTCGCCAGCTTGAGTGCAGGCTCATCTGGCTTGAGCAAAAAGCTCATCAGCTGGGACCCAAGGTCGCTGGCTCGAGCAAGGGGTTACTCGGTCTGCTGAAGGTCCGCAGTCAAGGCACATATGAGAAGGCAATCAATGAACAACTAAGGTGTTGCAACAAAAAACTGATGATTGATGCTTCTCATCTCTCTCCGTTCCTGTCTGTCTGTTCCTATCTGTCCCTCTCTCTGACTCTCCTTCTGTCCCTGTAAAAAAAAAAAAAAAAAAAGATATACCTAGGAGCTACCCTTTCCAATTTCCTAAAAAATGTCAACATTACCAAATAGCAAGGAACAGGCGGTAAATGTCAGAAGCTAGGTGTCTTAAGGCACACCATCTCTCTGAAGCAGCCTTGCCTGTTCTTCTACCCTAACTCTGCTTTGGCCTCCTCTGCTCAAAGCTTCAAATAGCAAAAGACAGGGAAGGCATTTCATACACTCACCTAACGCATACAGAGGATGTCCTGTAGGATGCAGTTCTGCTCTGACCCGCAACAGGCCCTGAGCTTTAACAGTCATCCCCCCTACCCACCAAACAAAGACCACAGAAACTTCCCTCTCTCAAGCAAGCCTTCCCTGATTAAAACCATATGGCTCAAGTCCCCCGGGGAGGAGAATGGAATTTTCTTGTTGCAGATTATATTGCAAGACTCAAAAACTTTGTGTAAGCAGGGGCTAAGTGGCAGAGAATAAAAAGACAAGCCCAGCATTTAGAATTATGAAGCATCAAGAAAACTTTGTTTACATTTGTTATACAGCCTGGAGAAGAAAAAGCAAAAGCAATTATGACTGCACTTGAGTGATTTTTCCCCTATTATATCCACAATGTAAGGTGATTACATAATACTTTTAGGATTAAGAAATACAGGGTTGGGCAAAAGTGGGTTTACAGTTAGTTGTTCATATGATAAGTAATACATTAATTAATAAAGCATAATACAAGAATAAACTGTTGCATGTACTCACAGCTGTAAACCTACTTTGCCCACCCCTGTATATTTTATCTATATCCCTAAATGTAAATTCACTGCTGAGATCAACTGTATCACTCTCCAAAATAAATAATTTCAGGAAATTCTATCATAACATCCCTAGATAAATGAACACACACACATATACATACACACATATACATACCATCTGATTTATAAATAGCAGATACCAACCTGGCTGTCCCGTGCTGGGAATCCATGATAACCTGGGGTCAGCGGCTCGTTCTAAGAGAAAGAAAAGAAAACTGTAAGATAAAAGAAAATGTTAAGAACAATCAAAATCATCCAGGATCCTAAGGTGTTCTGTTGCTATATTCCACTCTACCTAACTATACACATTTCCCAGTTCAGCATCTGCAGTGGCTAAAAACAAAAACAAACAAGAAAGCCAGAATTTGCTTACAAACACTACTTATAAACACTATTTCCTCCTTGTACAGCTAAATCTATTTTCTTACTAGTATAGATCAACCAGGGAGCTACTGAGATTTGGGGCAGAACCATTCCTAACCTCACACTGTGGGACTTCAGAATCCCTGTCCCCAACCACTAAAAGTCAGTAGCAGTCCTGAACACCAGGGCAACGCTAGAAGTCTACACATTTCCAGAAGTCCCCTGGCTGGAAAGGAGACAACACTACCCCTACTGAGAACTTCTTGACCCGGAAAAGTTTTAGCCCCTCCTCTCTAACAATCAGCTTTTCTTCAGTTCTTTTAAAACTAGATGAAATTCTACCTCTGTTCCAGACTTCTCACTCACCCTATATCATCTTATGGACTCAAGTAACTCCTAACATGTATATATGTTAAAATTTGTTTAGGTTATTTGTACAATTTACTTTTCATATTGCTTTTGACTTAATAAACCTTACTTTTGTAAAGGTATATTATATTGAGTGTTTCATATTCACCTTAATCATTAAATCTAGATCTTTGAGGGCAAAAATGATAGTTAATAAAAGCTATACAAAGCCTAATTTAGTAGAAGGTTATACAATATGAGCACTCATTTATGGCTTACTTGACCCATTCAACCATTCAGTCCATCTATATTGAATACCTAATATTTTCAAAATACTGTTAGATGACACAGAAAGATGAAAAAACCAAAGACCTTGCCTTCAAGGGAACTATCAAATGGGAGGAAATATTTGTGCACACAAAGGTATAAATAAGAACATATGATGCTTTTGTAATTATTTCCTTCAAAGTGCTCAACACTGCAACTCCTGGAAGATCCTCCTCTTCTTCGGCCCACTTGTACTTTCACTCCTACTAGCAGAATAACAGGAAGAATTTTCACTGTAGGGCTTTTTCATATATAGGAGGAGTGTAAACTTTTTACCTAATGGTCCATCCGCTTTTGATTACAGCCATAGCTTTTATAATCAAAACCTTTTATAATCAAAAACATGAAAGCCAGTTAAAATTAATTGTCTAAATAAAATTTTTTAAAAACCAAAAAAAATCATGAAAGCCAGAATTAAACTTAAGCTCATATGTAGAGCCCCCATATCTTATTCATCATGGTTTCCCTGTGATCTGGCAGTGTCTAACACATGGTGAACACCCAAAAGAATGTGTAAATAAATAAATGGAGTTCAATAACCAGAAATTATTTAGGCATCAGCCACTGATTCAATCACAGACAATCCTGTTTTCCTTTTTAGTTTTTACCCCTAAGTCTTTATTTGCATTATTTATAAATTAAGTCTCTCCAAAGAAAACACAGCAAAGATAACTATTTTTAAAAAGTATGGGTGCCAAAATAGTCTTGAGAAAGAACAACAGGCTTCGAAGGACTTACTTCCTGATTTCAAAGTTTAATGCAAAGTTCAGTAATCAAGAAGTGTATACTGGCTTAAGGAAGACATACAGACCAATGGAACACTATGGAAAGTCCCAAAATAAACTCTTACAGTTATGATAAAATTGATTTTTTGCTACAATGAGATACCACCTCTCCCCTGTTAGATTAGCTATTATCAACAAGACGGGTAATAGCAAATGTTGGAGAGGCTGCGGAGAAAAGGGAACTCTCATCCACTGTTGGTGGGACTGTAAAGTAGTACAACCATTATGGAGGAAAGTACGGTGGTTCCTCAAAAAACTGCAAATAGAACTACCTTATGACCCTGCAATCCCTCTACTGGGTATATACCCCAAAACCTCAGAAACATTGATACGTAAAGACACATGTAGCCCCATGTTCATTGCAGCACTGTTCACAGTGGCCAAGACATGGAAACAACCAAAAAGCCCTTCAATAGAAGACTGGATAAAGAAGATGTGGCACATATACACTATGGAATACTCCTCAGCCATAAGAAATGATGACATCGGATCATTTACAGCAAAATGGTGGGATCTTGCTAACATTATACGGAGTGAAATAAGTAAATCAGAAAAAAACAAGAATTACATGATTCCATACATTGGTGGAACATAAAAACGAGACTAAGAGACATGGACAAGAGTGTGGTGGTTACCAGGGGTGGGGGGAGGGAGGACGCAGGAGGGAGGGAGGGAGAGGGTTAGGGGGAGGGGGAGGGGCACAGAGAAAACTGGATGGAGGGTGACAGAGGACAGTCTGACTCTGGGAGAGGGGTATGCAACATAATTTAATTACAAGATAACCTGGACATGTTTTCTTTGAATATATGTACCCTGATTTATAAATGTCATCCCATTAACATCAATAAAAATTTATTTTAAAAAAATTTGATTTTTTGAAAGGGTGCCAAAAAAAGAAATCAATGAAGGAAATAATAGCCTTTTCAACAAATGGTGCTGGGACAACTGGATACCCCCATGTAAAAGAATAAAGCTGGAACTCTATCTCACATCATACATAAAATTAACTTAAAATATGTTATAAACTTAAAACCATAAAACTCTTAGAAGAAACAGAGGAGTAAACCTTCATGACCTTTGATTAGGACTTTTTTTGGTGTCTTCAATATGACACCAAAAACACAAGTGACAAAGAAAAAAAATAGACAAATTGGAATTCATCAAAATTCAAAGGACACCACTAGTTCTGAGGATCTAATGTACAGCACAGTGATTATAGTTAATTATTATATACTTGAAAGTTGCAAAGAAAGGAGATCTGAGATGTTTTCATTTAAAAATGTTAATTATATGACCTGATGCAGGTGTTAGCTAAGGCTATTGGCAAAATCGCTTTGCAATACATAAGTGTATTTCCATCAACACATTGCACACCTTAAACTTACATGATGCTATACACCAATTATAACTTGATAAAGATGGGGGTAGAGAGAAAGACACCATCAAGTAAAAAGACAACACACAGAATGGAAGAAAATATTTGTAAATCATTCAGCCAATAAGGGACTTGTATTCAGAATACAGTATAAAGCAGGCACAAAATTTCTCATGGACCAGCACCAGCCCACGACCAGTGGTTGAAATCCACTGGTATAAAGATCTCTTACAGGCTTGATCTGTGGTGGCACAGTGGATTAAGCTCGACCTGGAATGCTGAGGTGACCAGTTCAAAACCCTAGGCTTGCCTGGTCAAGGCACATATGGGAATTGATGCTTCCTGCTACCCCTCTTCTCTCTCTCTTTGTCTCTCTCTCTTCTTTAAAATGAATAAATAAATTTTTTAAAAAATTTTAAGACAAAAATTTGAAAAAAAAAGAACTCTTACAACTCAACCACAAAAAGCCAAATAACCCAAATTCTAAAATGAACAAAGGATTTGAATAGGAAGTACTCCAAAGATAGACAGACAAATGGCAAATAACATAAAGAGATCTTAACATCATTAGTAATTAGGGAAATGCAAGTCTAAACCACAGTGAGATAACATTTCACACACACCCACAAAGATGGCTATAATTAAAAAGTTGGCCAATAACATGTGTTGGAAAGGACAGAGAAATTAGAATCTCATACACTACTGGTGGGAATGTAAAATGGTACAGCCGCTTTGGAAACAGTTTGATAGACCCTCAAAATATTAAAACAAAGTTACCATATGACTTAGCAAGTCCACCAAGGTATAACCAAGAAAATAAAAATATGTGCTCACTCAAAACCTTGTGCACAAATGTTCATGGCAGCATTACAGTCGTCCCTCGCCATATCGTGGTTCACTTTTTGAGGTCTCGCTGTATCGCAGATTTTAAAATTGTATATATCTAATTTTGTATCGCAGATTTTTTGCTATATCGTGAGATTTTGCAGTATATAGGTATTTTCATATATTTATTTTAATTATTTTTGCGATAAAATAAGCATTTTCTAGCCTAAAAAATTGAAAACAATATAAAGCCTTAAAATATATATAAATAATAAAATAAATATAAGGTTGCTACTTTGTAGATTTTCACCTATCACGGGGGGGGGGGGGGGTGTTCTGGAACCTAACCCCCACAATAGGCAAGGGACCACTGTATTTCATAACAGCCAAAAAGTAGAAATACTCCATATGTCCATCAACTGATACATGGACAAACAAGGTTGGTATAAATCCAGAACTGAATGATATTCAGCAACAAAAAGGAATGAAGTGCCTGACCAGACAGTGGCGCAGTGGATAGAGCGTCAGACTGGGATGTGGAGGACCCAGGTTCGAGACCCCAAGGTCACCAGCTTGAGCGCAGGCTCATCTGGCTTAAGCAAAAAGCTCACCAGCTTGGACCCAAGGTCGCTGGCTCGAGCAAGGGATTACTTGGTCTGCTGAAAGCCTGCGGTCAAGGTACATATGAGAAAGCTATCAATGAACAACTAAGGCATTGCAACGAAAAACTAATAATTGATGCTTCTCATAACTCTCCGTTCCTGTCTGTCTGTCCCTATCTATCCCTCTCTCCGACTCTCTCAATCTGTCCCTGTAAAAAAAGGAATGAAGTATTGATACAACATGGGTAAATCTTGAAAACAATGCTAAGTGAAAAAAGCCAAATACAAAAGGCTACAAATTATATGATTCCATTTATAGGAAAGATCCAGAATGGGCAAATCCATGGGGAATAAAAGTAAATTAGTAGTTCCAGAAGCTAAAGGGGAGGAATAAGGAGTGTTTTAAACAGGTATGAGGTTTATATTTGGTAATGGAAATATTCTGGAATTAGAGAGTAGTGATGGATGTACAAGTCCATGATTATATATGTACTAAAATCCACTGAAATACTAAAAACAACTAAAAATATTTTAAAAGGTTGAGATTTATGATCTGTGAGTTATGTCAATAATCTATTATTTAAAAACAGTAATTACAAGCCATGTTGGCTATTTTCACACATATACTGCTTAGACTGTAACCAAACAGGAGTCCTTCTAAAATCCACAAGTGCCTTGTTTGTTATAAATTCTAAAAATTTATTTCAATACTATTCCCTACAAATTTTTTTATTCTTTTTTTTTTTTAATTCATTTGGGGGGCAGAGGGGAGAAGAGAGGGAGAAACAGGAAGCATCAACTCTCATGTGTGCTTTGACCAGGCAAGCCCAGAGTTTCGAACTGGTGACCTCAGCATTCCAGGTCGACGCTTTATCCACTGCATCACCACGGGACAGGCACCATTCCCTACAAATTTTAATGACAAAAATGTCAAGATGCTAATACTAGATACTGAACAACTCATCAGGTATAATTTCAGGATGTAGGGAAGGAGAAAGAAAGCTGCAAAGAGGAGATGATAAAGAATATCTATTAAGTGGGAAAGTCAAACTTTCAACCCAGGTTAGTTGGACTCTAAAGTCCCTGCTCTTTCTCCATTTTATCAAGTTCTCTTCTCTAATAATTCCACATTATTCCCTTACAGCAAATAGCTTAAGACTGTCTGAGAAAGGAATTACATGATTAAGAAAGTAATCAAAAACATCCAAAAGCATAATTAATAGCAATTTATCACTCCCAGAGAATATCCATGTTTATACCATATTCTTGGTTCAACAATGCAGAAAACTTTATAAGGAAAAAAAGATCACACTCTTATAAGTCTGTATTGTAAAAAATTTAGTAGACAAGACAGATGTAACAGGTTGCACAGAGATGTACCAGAGGAAATGAATTAACTCCTCCACTTGCCTTCAAAAGCAGTGCTCTTCTAAGTCACCATCTCTCAAATTGGTTGTGTGGAACTCTCCAGCCCTCAAAGAGGCTCTCTGAAAGTGGCCTATACTTCATGACAAAGGCTTGCTTTCCTTTTTAGCCCTACCATGCGTACATCTCTCCCCTCAAAATACATTAACTGGCCCTGGCCAGTTGGCTCAGTGGTAGAGCATTGGCCCAGCGTGTGGATGTCCCAGGTTTGATTCCCTATCAGGACACACAGAAAAAGTAACCATCTGCTTCTCCACCCCTCCCCTCCCACTTCTCTTTCTCTATCTCTCTCTCTTCCCCCTCTGCAGCTATGGTTTAATTGGTTTAAAAGCGCATCAGCCCCAGGGCTGAGGATGGCTCCATGGAGCCTCTGCCTCAGGTTCTAAAAATAGCTATGTTGTGAGCATGGCTCCAGATGAGCAGAGCATCAGCCCCAGAAGAGGGCTGCCAGGTGGATCCAGGTTGGGGTGCATGCAGGAGACTATCTTCTCTCCTCTCACTTGGAAAAGAAGAAAAAAAATATATTAATTTTGCATGGTTTTGAAGTTTATAAAAATGGATCCTATAGTGTGTATTCTTTTAGCAATTCCCTTTTTCACTTAATACTATAAGATTATCTTCACTAATTCTGATTACTGTTTATTATTCTAGTTTATGAACATGTCACAATTTATTTACCTGTCTTATTTTCCTGTTGGTATATAAATTGTTTCTAGTTCTTTTTATTTAGCACTCACAAACCATGTTGCCTATGAACATTCTTTTAGACTTGAGATATTTTTTACTCGTGAGATTGGTGAAAAAAATATCACAAATTGGCAAGAAGACAAGTAAAAGATATCTTCACATCTAATCACAGAAATTTAAATATATTGGGACCACTGTTTTGGAAAACAATTTGACAATTATTATTAAAGTATTAAATAATGCACATACCTTCTTCTAATTTTACATCTAGAGAACCACTTGCACATGTGCTCAAAGAAGCATGTGTAAAAATTATTAATAGTTTGTAATAGTGGAAAACTAGAAAGAATGTCAAGTCTCTATTAATAATAGAGAAATAGTATCAGCTATTGTATTATTTCAACATCTTTTGTGTAAGTTTTTAAAAAGGTACAATCTCCATGAATTATCAAAATCATATTAAATGATAGCAAACAATGTTATTTTATTACAATATGAAAAAGAAGCATTTCTACATGCATATAAAAAGTAAATAAAGGTACAAAGACATAGAAGAATATACAATAGACTTGTAACTTCTAACAGTGGTTACCTCTAGGGAGAATAAGACTTGTGGAAGGTCCAGAGAGCATACTTTATCTGAACTGTTATTACTTAGTATACTAAAAAGAACCCAAAAGAGTTACTACCAATGTTTCTTTTTTTTTTTTTTTTTTTACAGAGACAGAGAGAGAGTCAGAGAGAGGAATAGACAGGGACAGACAGACAGGAACGGAGAGATGAGAAGCATCAATCATCAGTTTTTCGTTGCAACACCTTAATTGTTCATTGATTGCCCTCCCATACGTGCCTTCACCACGGGCCTTCAGCAGACCGAGTAACCCCTTGCTGGAGCCAGCGACCTTGGGTTTAAGCTGGTGAGCTTTTGCTCAAACCAGATGAGCCCGCGCTCAAGCTGGCGACCTCGGAGTCTCGAACCTGGGTCTTCCGCATCCCAGTCCAACGCTCTATCCACTGTGCCACCACCCGGTCAGGCTCATGTTTTAAAACTTACAAAAACAATTTCAAATCATCTTAGTTAATCCTCACAATGCAGAAAATAGGTTTTATAACCCTCATTTCACAGAGGACAAAACTAAATTTCAGGAAGATTAAGTGATTTGTTCAAGGACAAATAGCTAATGATAGTGGCTGAGCTGCCTTCAAACTTAGGTCTTAACTCTATCCCCAGTACTCCTGCTGCTTCATGACAACTATTTAAAAAATATAAATAAATAAAAACATTGTCCTGGTCCAGGTAGGGATGGTTATAATTGTCTTAAAAAATGCAGCATGACCAGGCAGTGACACAGTGAATAAAGCACTGACCTGGGATGCTGAGATCCCAGGTTTGAAACCCCGACGTCACCCGAGTGAGCACAGGCTCTTCCAGCTTGAGTGTAGGGTGATCGGCTTAAGTGTGGGATCATAGACATGACCCCATGGTCACTGGCTTGAGCAAGGGGTCCCTGGCGCAGCTGGAGACCCACAGTCAAAGCACATATGAGAAAGGAATCAATGAACAACTAAGGTACCACAACTATGAGTTGATTCTTCTCATCTCTCTCCCTTCCTGTCTGTCTCTCTCTCTTTCTCTCTAAATTAAACAAAGACAGACATGCAGATCTGAGTTTTAATCAGTGTAAAAATAATAACTGACATTTAAAGCAGAGATGGAATCACATGACAAGCTAATGGAACAGATGAGATAGAAATCAGTAGTGTTAAACTCTAAAGAGGAAAGAAAGCCTTTAGCAGCTATGTACCTGTAAGCAAGAGCCATTGGCCTAGCAAGACTGAAAGTTAGAAACTCTGCCTAGGCACAGAGATTGCTCAAAAATAAAATGAATACACAGGAAATAAAATACCATGTGAACATGTGAAAGAGTAACAGAAGGGTCCTTAAGTAATAGCCCAATATGGCCACTGTGATGGATGCGCATGAACAGTGGACACAGAAGTGAAGGAAAATATCACCTGACTTTTGTATTCTTTACTAGCTGCCTAGAAGCTCCCACATGCACCTGTGTTTGAAAAATCCACTTAAGCAGAAGAATCCTTCATTTATTCAGTAAGGGTAGATTGAACAACTGCTTTATTATAAGCACTGTGCTGGTATACTTGCCCTTGAGGAGCTCAGAGTCATAAGAAGTACAGTACAAGATAATATGACCGATGCCTGATGCCATAACTAAAGTCTATAAAAAGAACTACAGGACTCCAGAAAACACCAGATCTTTTTTTAAAGTGTGTGTGTGTGGGGGGGGGGGGGGGGAGTGGATAATAACCTCTAACCTCTTAATGAAGGACAAGCTCTCCAATACTGTAATGGCCTGATGCATGCTGAAAAGACAATTTCTAAAGCCACTTTTCTAAAATCAGTCTGAAAATCATCAATATCATTTCAAAATAATTACCCAGTATATTTGCCCAGTCCAAATTAAAATTAGGCAGAATACTGCATCTGACAGGAAAAACAAAAGTACTGTTTCCTTTTAAGCATCTTTAAAAACCAGTCAAAAGAAAGGTGCTAAGAGGACTTAACACTGAAGATCAGAAAAAGCCCTGCTTCTGTTGCACGATTATTTCTTCTGGCTTCTATCACTAGGAACAGTACAGAAAATTGGACAAGCACAATGAAATTACACCCAGCAATTATAAATATTTTTTAAACCCACCCTGTTGTCTTTTGTGTCTAACAAAATCAAACCCATTTAACAAAATGGAAGGATAAGAAAGATACTGAGAAATGGAACAAAATAAATTCTTGCCACCATGTACTTTAGGGAGAGAGGAAAGTAAAAGGAAAGAAATGAAACTGTTCTTTATAAACAAAACTTGGGCAGTGGTAAAAGCCATTATTTTTCATTAACTTAATCCCGGCTGAAAGTGAATTTCATATTACTTTACACACATGAAAGGAAAGATTTAGCCCATACTGGCTGAAGAAAAAGCAAATCAAGTGTTCCAGGCTATTTCACTACCTTGTTTTGTAGCCTAAGTTACTGGTTTCAAAATAATAAATCTCTTTTTGAACTGGGACATGGAAGGAAACACCACAGGAACTGAAGGTGTACATAACTAAATTCCACATGCAAAAAAACAATCCCAGCAACAAGTACCTTTGGCTCAGGAAGACAACTTGCTCAAAGACCAAGGCATTCATTATACTGCTTCCACACCATATAGGGTTCAAGGTACCCATAGATAAGATAAAGTCTCATAAGGGATATAAATCTGGTAGTATCTAACAATGTAGTCCTAATATAAGGTCCACTTGGTCATTGGTGAACTAAGCTTTCACGCTCCAATAAAATAACTCATTCAATTCATTCCTCCTCCCTATCAAGACAACTGCTGAGTTCTGTGTGATAGTAACCACTCTATTCCAAACACTATGTCTCTTTTATTAAAGACAAAAATGTCCTAGTCTTAAGTAGTATTTTTCACATCTAACACACGTATTTATTGGATATTCAAAATCCCAGCTCTGGAACACACTAAAATTCTCCTTTTCAGTAACAGCCACTGATTTCTAAGAGATAACCAAGCTTTTCTTTATAGGTAAGGAAACTGAGACATAGAGAAGTGTCCTGTCCACAACTAAGCAGACATAAAAAAGGACCTAGAACTCAAGAACTCTTTACTCTCAAATCATGCAAGCTTTTCATGCCTCAGACTCTGCTAACTGCAGAGACAGGTCCTTTTTGTGATGCAATACAGAAATTATGGACTTTGGGAGTCAAAGAGATGTACAGTAGATTCAAATGCTGGCTGTGCCCTTTCTATGTGACTCTGGTCAAATTACTTAATCTCTCTGATCCTCAATTTTCTCAACTGTGTAATACACTGCTCACAAAAATTAGGGGATATTTCAAAATGCACTTTAAAGATCAGGGAACGTGCAGATACTCCAGTACTTTCAGCCTTTTGTATACTGCATTTTCACCAGTAAAACAAAAAGTTGGTTTTGCATCTCATTTGCTTAATTAAACAACTTTCTTTGACTTGTCCTTTGCTTTTCTGATGTTCTTGTTTAAGAAAAAAAAATCAAATACTTTTCCTTATGGTTTCATATTCATTTTGAAATATCTCCTAATTTTTGTGAGCAGTATAGATCATCTCTACCTCATAGTCATGATGATTAAATGAAAATTCAGGTGAAGTTTATCTGACCTGTATTAACATACAAGAGGAGCTCCATAAAATTTCTTCCTCACCCCTATGTCTATCAGTTGCAAATGACTTGAGAGAGAAAATGAATCAAATCAATCTATAGGACTCAATCCCAACAAAAGTTAACTTATTTCCCAATAACCAACCTTCAATTTTCTTAGCTTATTCTAAAATCAGTCTTTAGGAATATGTGCCAAATGGCCATCCAGCCTCAGTGAAGGTGTTCAAAAACTAAATACAAATTAGTGATGTTGGAAATCCATTCCAGCAGTCAATGAAGAATGAATGAAATTATTCTAGGGGGCAATGCTCTGCCCATCTGGGATGTTGCTTTGTTGCAACCAGAGCCACTCTAGAACCTGAGGCAGAGGCCACGGAGCCATCCTCAGCGCCTGGGCCAACTTTGCTCCAATGGAGCCTTAGCTGTGGGAGGGGAAGAGAGATAGAGAGAAAGGCAAGGGGAAGGGGTGGAGAAGCAGATCGGCGCTTTTCCTGTGTGCCCTGGCTGTGAATTGAACCTGGGACTTCCACACACCGGGCTAACTGAGCCAACTGGCCAGGGCTGTTCTTTTTTTTTAATTCAGTCATGATAATAAAATTATAAAGTATACAAATAATAAAATTCTCCTTCAATATCCTAAGGTTTGAGATCACACTATAAATATTCTTCAGCAGTTTCCTTTTTTAAAAAAAAAGGTGATTATGCCTGGCCTGTGGTGATACAGTAGATAAAGCATCAAGTTGGGATGCTGAGGTCACCGGTTAGAAACCCTGGGCTTGCCCGGTCAAGGCACATTTGACAAGCAATCAATGAAGAACTAAAGTGAAGCAACTATGAGTTGATACTTCTCGCTCCCCCTGTGTAAAATCAATAAGTAAAATCTTTAAATAATATAAAATAATTTAAAAATTAAAAATTATAATTACATTTAAATAACATAAAATTCACCAAAATCATTTTTAAGTATACAGTTCTGCAGCAGTACGTATATTCACAGTACAACCATCACCACCATCTATCTCCATCCAGAACTTTCTCCAACTGCAACTCCATCCATTTAACTCCCCAATACACCCTCTCCCCAGACCCTGGCAACCACCATGCTACTTTCTGTCTCTATGAGTTTGACTATTCCAGGAACCTCAACTAAGTGGAATCATATAATACTTGTCTTTTTGTGACTCACTTATTTCATTACCATACGCCTTCACCTTTTATCCATATTTACCGTGAGTCAGAATTCCCTTCTAAGGCTGAGTAATATTCCATTGTGTGTGTGTGTGTGTGTGTGTGTGTGTGTGTGTGTGTGTGTGTAATTTTTTAATCCATTCATGTGTTCATGGATACCTGGGTTGCTTCCACCTTTCAGTTATTGTGAATAATGCTGCTATGAACATGGGTATAGAAACATCTATTGGAATCCCTGCTTTCAATTCTTTTGAATATATACCCAGAAGTAGAACTGCTGGATTATTGGTAACCTATGTTTAATTCTTTGAGGAATCACCACACCCTTTTCCACAGTGGTTGAGGCATTTTACATTCCCACCAGCTGTGCACAAGAATTGCAACATTTCCATCCTTACCAACACTTGTTTTTTGTTGCTTTTTTATGACTGCCATTCTAATGGGTGTGCCATGTTTTCTCATTGTGCTCTTGATTTACATTTCCCCTATGATTACCGATGTTGAGCATCATTTCATGTGTTTGTTGGCCATTTGTATATCTTCTTTGGAGAAATGTCTATTCAAGTCCTACGCCCATTTTTAAAAATAGGCTCTCTGTTGTTGCTGAGTTGAAGGAGTCTTTTTTATATTCTGAATATTAATCCTTTATCAGATATATAATGTGTAATGATTTGTAAATATTTTCTCCCACCTGTGGGCTACCTTTTCACTCTGTGGATAATGTCTTTTCGTACACAAGTCTTTAATTTTCCATTTTTTCTTTTGTTATGTGTACTTTTGGTGTCATATCCAAAAACCTATTGCCAAATTCAAAGTCATATTTTATCTCTATGTTTTCTTCTAAGAGTTTTTATAGTTTTATAGCTTTTATGTTTAGGCCTTTATCTATTCAGAGTTGATTTTACATACAGTGCAAGGGTCCAACTTCATTTTTTTTGTATGTATATTACTTATATTTGAAGTTTCTTACACTCTATTTGCCACCTCCTTCCTGATTTCTGAGCATCCAGAATTAAATAACCATTCTACCCATATGCTGGTTGTCAATTAAGTGACTCAGCTCCATATTCCCCCTCTTTTCCTGCTCTGTGAAAATAAATCTGGGACCTTTAATATTTTTCCTTTAACAGAAGTCATGATGCCAAGCTTTGTCAGTAGAGAGCAGAGGACAAACATTTTAGGAGAAAAGGGTTTTGCTTCCTGGTCCCAGTGTGCTTTCTCTGCAGCCTCCTCTCTCCCAGCTCCTGCAGTGCATCACAGCCAACAGCAGCCAGCAAGTGTTTCCCACAGCAACCCTCTGTGGGCTGTTACAGAGCAGAGTGCCTCTGGTAAGACAACTCCATATAACAGCTTTCTCCAGCTTTTCAAACAACTTTAAAAAGGCAGAACTTCTAAGTTCTTCAGGTCGTATCACAGGGACTCATTTCTCTGCTACTCAGACAGCCACAGCCATGCCCTCTCCAACAAGGTCTAAGTTTCAGCACCTGGTGCAGAGGATAGAAAAAGGTAAGATGCCTCTCTTTGGGTGGTTTATTTCAGCCTTGGAATAATAAATAATTATGTACTAATCATATTATTGGTGTTGTATTATATGTCAATCACTATTATATAACATTATATCTTATACTACATTAACTTGTCATTATTTAGAGTTCTCTTTACTTCTTACAAGCCAATCCCTCACTACTTCAATCTTCCATTGGACCAAATGATTCTTTATATTACATTCTGGGTCCAAATTACTTGTCTCTCTCTCCTGACTGGACCCAGACTGATACAAGTGAGCTGAAACAAAATACTAACTGCCACTTACTATATACAGGACAGATACTACACTTAGCATTTTCTATACATCATCACTTTGCATTCTCACTAAAACTCTGTGATATAGCTCTTTAAGAAAGCTGAGGCTGCCTGACCAAGCGGTGGCACAGTAGATAGAGTGTCAGACTGGGATGCAGAAGACCTGGGTTCGAAATCCCAAGGTCACTGGCTTGAGCGCAGGCTCATCCGGCTTGAGTGCAGGCTCACCAGGTTGAGCACAAGATCACTGGCTTGAGGGTGGATCACAGACATATCCACATGGTTGCTGACTTGAGCTCAAAGGTCTCTGGTTTGAGCCCAAGGTCGCTGGCTTGAGTAAGGGGTCACTCACTCTGCTGTAGCCCCCCCCCCAGTCAAGGCACATATGAGAAAGCAATCAATGAGCAACTAAGGTGCTACAACAAAGACCTCTCCCTCTCTCATCTCTCTCCCTATCTGTCTGTCCTTATCTGCCCCTCTCTCTGATGGAAGGAGGGAGGGAGGGGGGAGGAAGGGAGGGAGGGAGAGAGGGAGGGAGGGAGGGAGGGAGGGAGGGAGGGAGGGAGGGAGGGAGGGAGGGAGGGAGGGAGGGAGGGAGGGAGGGAGGGAGGAAGGAAGGAAGGAAGGAAGGAAGGAAGGAAGGAAGGAAGGAAGGAAGGAAGGAAGGAAGGAAGGAAGGAAGGAAGGAAGGAAGGAAGGAAGGAAGGAAGGAAGGAAGGAAATGGGAGGCTAAAAAACCTATGCAATTTGCCTACAATAATACAAACCCAGGCCTGACACTGAAGTTCCTGCTGGTTCTCTGCTGTGGCATTCATTTTTCTTCACAGAAACAAACAATACTTTTTAAAGAATTAAATAACTGTGTACAGGGAAAGAATGAACACAGCAGGCCTGGCAGCTTGCAACACTGGCCTTGGCAGATGTCTGAAACTTAGAATTCGGGATGGTTTTATTTCAAGAACTGGTCAGAGTGGCTCACTGTGGTGTATGCTAAACACTTGCCTTCCTTGTGGGAGTGTGGAATTTCGGTGTGCTAGGCAGAGGGTGGCTCTGTGAACACACTTCTCACCCACCCCCAATAAGAAAAATCTCAGCACTGGGTTTCTAATGATTTCCCTGATGGATAACGGTCACAGCTCGCTGCTGAAGGAAGTAAGCACATCCTATGTGACTCCACTAAGAGAGAACTCTTAAAAGCTTGACCCTGATCCCTTCTGGACCTCAACCTAAACACATTTTTTCCTTCCGATTTTACTTTATATCCATTCATTATTCTACATCATAGCCATGAGTACACTTATATGCTGAGTACTGTAAATATTACTGAATCACTGGAACTAGGGTAGTCTTGGTGAGCCTCAACACAGCCTGTGATATGCCCAGCATTTTATTAAATGCAGAAGACACAAAGATGAATAGGGCCTCTGCCCTCAAGGAATGTGACAGTCTATTTAAATTTCCCTTCTTTCATTTCTCTGATCTTCACTTCTTAGTCTGTTCACCACTTAAAATAGACTAGATACATTTCCCTGAGCTAAATTTCATTCTTAGTGCTGAAGTGATGCTAAATATTTAATAACTCCATCAGGCAAAAGCTGAGATACAAAGCTCTAATAAACTCAAAGGCCACACATTATTTTCTCTTAACTTTCCCCATCTTATTGTGTTTCTCATTAAATCTAAATTGACAAACCCTTGTACATCGCTGGTGGGAATATAAAATGATGCAGCTGTTACAGAAAACAGTTTGGCATTTCCTCAAAGTTAAATATAAAGCTACCATATGACCCAGTAATTCCACTCCTAAATATATTCCTAAAAGAATTGAAAACAGGCATTCAAACAAACACTTGTACACACACGTTCACAGCAATGCTATGCACCATAGCTAAAAGATGGAAACAACACAAATGTCTACCAACAAATAAACTGGTCAACATTATTGTAGATACAGCCAAAAGAATACTCAGCTATAAAAAAAAGAACATGGGCCCTGGCCAGTTGGCTCAGCGGTAGAGCGTCGGCCTGGCGTGCGGGGGACCCGGGTTCGATTCCCGGCCAGGGCACATAGGAAAAGCGCCCATTTGCTTCTCCACCTCCCCCCCTTCCTGTCTGTCTCTCTCTTCCCCTCCCGCAGCGAGGCTCCATTGGAGCAAAGATGGCCCAGGCACTGGGGATGGCTCCTTGGCCTCTGCCTCAGGCGCTAGAGTGGCTCTGGTCGCGGCAGAGCGACGCCCCGGAGGGGCAGAGCATCGCCCCTGGTGGGCGTGCTGGGTGGCTCCCGGTCGGGCGCATGCGGGAGTCTGTCTGACTGTCTCTCCCAGTTTCCAGCTTCAGAAAAAAAAACAAAAACATGTAGTGGTATATGCTACAACAGCTAAACCTTGAAAACATTTTGCTAAGTAAAAGAATCTAGATAAAAAAGGTCACATATTGTTGATTCCCTTTATGTGATACATTCAGAACAGATAATTCACAGAAACAGAGAGCAAATCGGTAATTGTCAGGGGCGGGAGAAAAGAAGAAATGAAGGGTGACTGCTTAAGGGTATGGGTGGTTCTTTGGGGGTGATGACATGTTTGAAATTAAAGAGGTGATGGCTACACAACACTGTAAATATACTAAATACCACCAAAATACTCACTTTATAAAGGTTAACATTATGTAATGTAAATTTCATTGATAAAAAATTTTTCTGAAAAGCAATGCAGTATACACTATGATGTAAATGAAGAAACTAAACCTTCCTGATGTTACCTGAATTGCTATTTGTAGCTTGAAACAATAATACAGATATGATGCGGTACACACACACACACACACACACACACACACACACACACACACACACATTCTTCCAAACCATAGAAGTAAATGTTTCTAAACTATTATATAATTTTGCATGTAGTTTTGACTCTGCATGCATAAATAAAGTCAGTATTTTAAAGACATTTGCCTATTTCATAAACATCACTAAAATTTAATACATTTAGGTTGGTCCATTCTTTCAATGGAAAAACAGCATGAAATCCTATATTCAGGGGTTTCTTTTTTTTTTTTTACAGAGACAAAGAGTGAGAGAGAGGGATAGATAGGGACAGATGGACAGGAAGGGAGAAAGATGAGAAGCATCAATCATCAGTTTTTCGTTGTGACACCTTAGTTGTTCATTGATTGCTTTCTCATATGTGCCTTGACCACGGGCCTTCAGCAGACCGAGTAACCCCTTGCTCAAGCCAGCAGACTTGGGTCCAAGCTGGTGAGCTTCTTTTTTTTTTTTTTTTTTTTTTTTTTAATTTTATTCATTTTAGAGAGGAGGGGGAGAGACAGAGAGAGAGAGAGGAGAGACCAGAGAGAGAGAAGGGGGGAGGAGCTGGAAGCATCAACTCCCATATGTGCCTTGACCAGGCAAGCCCAGGGTTTCGAACCGGCGACCTCAGCATTTCCAGGTCGACGCTTTATCCACTGCGCCACCATAGGTCAGGCCAAGCTGGTGAGCTTTGCACAAACCAGATGAGCTCGCGCTCAAGCTGGCGACCTCGGGGTCTCGAACCTGGGTCCTCTGCATCCCAGTCCGACGCTCTATCCACTGCACCACTGCACCACTGCCTGGTCAGGCTATATTCAGGGTTCTCAATGTTTAAACACCATACCTTTTTTGTTTTTTAAGACTAGAAGAACGTTCGGTGATTATATGTCCTGGTGTTGAGTTTGGGTATAAAAATGATATATATTTTTTTATATTCCCTATCTGTATTTTCTAATTTTTCAACAATGAACATGTATTATTTTTATTTAATCATCCAAAACACAGAGACAGAGACAATAACAGTACCTCCTCAAGGATGCTGTGAAGAGTTAGATAATACATATAAACCCCTTAACACAGTTATTCAGGATATCGTATGTATACAATAAATGTTAGGTGCTATGGGTATTATGATGTTTGTTTTGTAAATGATCCTCAAGATACATGTCTTTCATTATCTATGGCAAAAACCTTCACCTTAATCCAGCCCTGTGTCACCCAAGTCAAGCCTAAATTACTATAATAAGTTTCTTACCTAGTCCAGCAGCATCCATCTACTCCTTCACAATTTTCTTACCAACACCTAGGTTCATTTTGTAAAACACCACTCACATCACTCCCATTCTAATAGCCCTCCATTGCTTATATGATCAAGTTACAAACATCCTAAATCAGGCCTCACTCTTTAAATCCTCATTTATTTATGCCTTCAACAAACATTTACTGAGAGATTTTCATGTGTCTGGTACTACATTAGAAATAGGCAAATAAGGTATTAGTTTCTAAAAAACTCATAGTCTAAAAGAGAGACTAAAGCTCAGTATTTTCTTAAACCATGGCTCAAGATCCATTCATGACTTATTTAAGAGGTCTCAACTGTTTTTAAAAGAAAGAGCCCTAGCCCTGGCCGGTTGGCTCAGTGGTAGAGCATCGGCCTGGCGTGCAGAAGTCCCTGGTTCGATTCCCGGCCAGGGCACACAGGAGAAGCGCCCATTTGCTTCTCTACCCCTCCCCCTCTCCTTCCTCTCTGTCTCTCTCTTCCCCTCCCGCAGCCAAGGCTCCATTGGAGCAAAGATGGCCCGGGCGCTGGGGATAGCTTCTTGGCCTCTGCCCCAGGCGCTAGAGTGGCTCTGGTCGCAACAGAGCGACGCTCCGGAGGGGCAGAGCATCGCCCCCTGGTGGGCAGAGTGACGCCCCCTGGTGGGCGTGCCGGGTGGATCCCGGTCGGGTGCATGCGGGAGTCTGTCTGACTGTCTACCGTTTCCAGCTTCAGAAAAATACAAAAAAAAAAAAAAAAGAGCCCTGGCCAGAGAGCTCGTGGGTTTAGAGCAGCCTCCCAATATGCCAAGGTTGCAGGTTCAATCCCCAGTCAGGGCACATAAAAGACTCATCCAATGAGTATATAAGTGGGTGGAATAACAACAGATCAATTTCACTCTCTCAAATCAATAAATAATTTTTTTTTTTTTTTTTAATTAGAGCCGTCCTCTGCCTGACCTGTGGTGGCGCAGTGGATAAAGCATCAACCTGGAAATGCTGAGGTCGCCGGTTCAAAACCCTGGGCTTGCCTGGTCAAGGCACATATGGGAGTTGATGCTTACAGCTCCTCCCCCCTGTCTCTCTCTCCTCTCTCTCTCTCTCCCTCTCTCTCCTCTCTAAAATGAATAAATAAAAATTAAATAAATAAATAAATAAATAAATAAAATGAGAGCAGTCCTCAAACTTTTTGGTCTTAGAAGCTCTTTACACTTTAAAAATTATTAAAGATCCCCCAAAACTTTTGCTTTATATGGGTTATAACTATTGATATTTGCCTATTATAAACTAAAACAGTAATTTTTTAAAATATGGGTTAATTCATTTAACATACCAATCAATAATAAACCATTATTATGCTAACAAAAAATTTATAAAAATTAACTATTTTTTAAATCAAAACAAAATTTACTAAAAACAGCTTTACTGTATATTCAACTTAATAGATGTCTAGATTCTCCTATCAGCTACTGCATTCAATCTTTTGTGATATGTTATTTTGGTTGAAATAAATGAAGAAAAGCTGGCCTTCCACAGACATGTTCTTAGAAAAGGTAAGAATATTTTAATAGTCTTTTCAAATATTTATGGATAATATTCCTTAATGCTATACCAAAACTTGAAAAGTGAGGTGTTTTTTTTTTTGTTTTGTTTTTTTTAGAGAGAGAGAGAGAGAGAAAGGTGTGGGGGAGGAACAGAAAGGGCCAACTCACAGCTGACTGGGAGAGCTGGGGTTTCAAACCAGTGACCTCAGCATTCCAGGTCAACACTCTACCCAGGGCACCACCACAGGTCAAGCAAAAAATGACAGTTTTAAAAGTCAGTGGCAATATGGCATCTGGACCATATCAGTGACTTTTCTATTGGTCAATGTTACATTGTGAAGGAATTTTTGCCTATCATGATCATGTAACACTATGTATTGTTCATTTATAAAATACTGGTTCACTACACTTCATAATATAATAGCAAAAAAAAAAAAAAAACCCCACACATAAATCACCATGAATCTCATCAAAAAAGTCTTTTCATATTGGAGCTGCCAAGCCTATTGTCCAGAACACAAGTTTTCCAGAATTTTAATTCTGCTTGAAATTTTATCCTTACTCAAATTTTATCACTGAGAACAAATATTGTCACTGTTTTCCTTGAAGTGATAGGCTCACTTCATTCATTTTTAACAAAATGTCTGCCAGATACCCAAGTCTGAATAACCAGTCTGTCAGTTTGTTTTTCAAGTAAAATTGGTGTGCCCTGAAAAGAGTGACTAGCTTGGCTGGAAAAAAATAATCATGTGTTTTTTCTTGAGATAACTGTCAAATTCAGTATGCAGAAATGCCTTATATATATATTACCCACTTTGTCATACAAAATATTAAAAAGATGAGTAATCAGGGTAAAGATTTAATAATATTGATCATTTTTACTGCTTCTCAACAACATTAAGTGAAACTGGCTTCTTTTCTTTTTTCCTACAAGTGCATGGTAGTGAACAATATAATGACTACTGGTACAATTTGGTACCACTGTCTTTGATTCATGATAGGGTGTCAGCAGTTTTGCCCATCATTACTTATGCAACATCAGTGCAAATGCAAACACAGTGGGAAAGGCAAATAACATCTTAGCATTATTATGAAAATAGTTTTGACCTTGAAGACTCCCTAAAAGGGTCTTGGGTACCTTGAGGGTACTAGAGAGAGCAAGAATCACTGTAACTAGACTACAGAATTTAAAAAAAAAAAAGGAAGGGAGGGAGGGAGAAATGGCGAGAGGGCGGGAAAAATGGAGGGAGAGAGGAGAGAAGAAGGGAGGGAGGGAAGAAGGAAGGATCAAGTACCTCACATTTTTAAAAAACTTGTTTTAGGCCCTGGCCGGTTGGCTCAGCGGTAGAGCATCGGCCTGGCGTGAGGAGGACCCGGGTTCGATTCCCGGCCAGGGCACATAGGAGAAGCACCCATTTGCTTCTCCACCCCCCCCCTTCCTCTCTGTCTCTCTCTTCCCCTCCCGCAGCCAAGGCTCCATTGGAGCAAAGATGGCCCGGGCGCTGGGGATGGCTCCTTGGCCTCTGCCCCAGGCGCTAGAGTGGCTCTGGTCACGGCAGAGCCAGGCCCCGGAGGGGCAGAGCATCGCCCCCTGGTGGGCAGAGTGTCGCCCCCTGGTGGGCGTGCCGGGTGGGTCCCGGTCGAGCGCATGCGGGAGTCTGTCTGACTGTCTCTCCCCGTTTCCGGCTTCAGAGAAATACAAAAAACAAAAAACAAACAAACAAAAAACTTGTTTTAGTCACATATATACAGAAAATATTTATTGTATATACTACATTGTCACATGAAATGGATCTCTCATAATGGGTCAAAAAAGCTCGCAAAACACTTCTCTACTTAAATTTATTCCACTAGAAACTAATTTCTAAATGTATTATGTATGCTTATGCCTCCTATTTGCAAAGAGATCATAAGTTCTCAAAGTATACCTTAACTCATGTTTCCCCGAAAATAAGACAGTGTCTTTTATTAATTTTTGCTCCTAAAGATGCGCTAAGTCTTCTTTTCAGGGGATGTCTTATTTTTCCATGAACAAGAATTCATTTATTGTTAAACAAAAAATCAACATTTATTAATATATATATTGTATAGTCTTGTCACCACAAACATCAGGATAACCAGCCAAACTCTGAATTCCACCAAGAATATCTTATGACTCTATTTCCATGTACAACAACATTTCCATGTATTTCCTGTTTCCCCGAAAATAAGACAGTGTCTTATATTAATTTTTGCTCCTAAAGACAAGCTAGGTCTTATTTTCGGGGATGTCTTATTTTTGGGGAACCGGTACATCATTGTATATATTCCACCAATGATACTAGATATATCACAGGATCTCAAAAATTTTTTATATTGCATTTCCACATTTTACCATAGAAGCAATTTGTCTGTAGCATACTAAGCCCACAAAAACTTCCTAGTTCTGACATGTCACAAATAATTCCACAAATAGTGAGATGCAGGGGGGAAAGTACAGTCATTGGTATCACCCTGACCTGAGATACGTCCTTGACATTTACAATACCCCATGATCATGAAATGTTACCTCACCTCTGACCCTCAAAGTCTTCACCTTTTAAATGAAAACACTACCTACCTCCTTGGGTTGTTACAAGGATCAGTGAAATAATACAGGCAAAGTGACTTGTACAGTACCTGTTCCTCAATGGGATAGTACTACTAAAGAACAATGATGATAACAACAAGAAAATTCATACAAAGTATTTAACCACGTATAAAAAACATAGGCAGGTCCAACAATGATAGGATCACAGATTTGAGGGGACTACAAAGGTCATCTCATTCTAATCCTTTACTTGCACATTCTCCTCACCTTGCCCCACACTCACACACAGAGACAAACCTTACAGATAAGAAAACCATGCCCTTGCCAAGTAACTGAGCTGGTTAGACTGAGCATCATCCTGATAAGCCAAGGTTGCAGGTCCAATCAATGCATAAGTAAGTAGAAAAACAAATGGATGTTTTTTATCTCTGTCTCTCTAAAACCAAATTTTTTTAAATGTAAAGAAAACCAAAGTAGCACAAAGTTTTAAATGTCCTCATAGTTACAAAGTCAGTGAGGAGCAGAACTTGGTGTCAAACACATCCTCTTATTCATAACAATCTTGCTAAATAGGTAACATTATTCCTTTTTAATTAATAAAAGAAACTCAGGGTCAGACTTACTGAGGTTAAGTGACATGTCAATGTCTCATAAGCAGCAAATTGACAAAAAGGGGCATGGAACCCAAGTCTAACTGTAAGTTTGGGGTTCTTCCAAATATAACTTAGAAAGCTATCAAAGAATATAAAATTCACTTTGTGTAATCATTGATAATTATCTGCATTTAGATCTGAATAGAATAATTGACATGATTATATGACTATATATGACTAAATATGTCAATTGATAACTACCAACAAATTAGCTTTGTGTTATAATATTCAATTCAAACTAGTGTTTCACTGAACTTCACAAGCTTTGGCATTAAAAAAAAACAAACAAAAAAAACCTCTTCACTAGCCTCAGACTACAAGGAAATACATATCCCAAAAAAGATAATTCTGCAATGTTCAAAAAAATCCCTCTGATATAGGCTAACATGTTGAGTATCAGTCTTAATTTAAATTAACACTTTCATCAAAAAGGTCAATATAGACAAAATAACTTTAATGTTAACTGGCATACATTAGCTATTTCAATTTAGTTCGTATAACAGTTTCATCACTCATATTGCTGTTCAATATGACATCAAACCACCTCTTGGTTTTTTAACAGCATGACTTGGGGCTAATTACTCAACCTTCCTGATCTGTAAAGCATGTGATTATGCCTGTACCTTGCATGGATGTTAAGTAAGATTGGGCATAATGTATACAAAGCACTTAAGAGTATATCTACCCTAAAGAAGAAAGTTCTATAACAATTATTATATGCTTTGAGTTCACAATCCTATCTTATCCCATAGTCCCCTATGATTTGTATGACTGAATGAAAATGGACCTATTTCCTACTCCTGTCATTACTTCCCATGCCCTACTGGCTATCACTGCCAATCCTCCGACCTAAACATTCTGCCATCTATTTCTGGTGTCTCCACGGTAAGTCCTCAAACTTTTCATTGTATCAATTTCCTGGTCAGAAAGAAAATAACATTAATTACTTCTCAATTCAGTGACTTTCTGATAATGCCATGCTAATTCTTGCTCAGGACTAGTCTAAAGTCTTCAAATGAAACCATCTGAATTTATGGTTCATTTTTTCCTTCCAATACCAACTTTTAAAAAACACAAAATTGTCTTAAACACATGGTCAACTCTTAAGACTTCATAACACAGCTGTCTCTATCGGATCTCATCATATCTTGATTCTGTACCAGCTCAGCTATTCAACTTCTGCATTCTTCTACCAACCTTCTTAGAGAGTAGTCTCCATTAAATAAAGGCACTTTGTAGAAAAAGAAGGCAAAGAAAACTATACATACAGTTCTCTGTAGTACAATTAGATGCTTAAGACAGCTGGAAGAAAGGCAAGAGGCAAGGAACCTAAGCAGACAGGATGGTACTGGGTCTCCAGAGGTGGCCCTTTCTGAGGGGAGAGTACTACTACACAGATTATCATAGAAGGCTGAAGGGGTGGGGAAAATGAAAGGCACTAATTTATACAGAGATTACAATATGTTAGATACTGTATATACACTATTTCAGGTCTAGGTATAACTTCCACTGACAGGTGAATACACTGACTAGGAGAAGTGAAATGACTGAGCCAAGGCCCTACCGCTGGTAAGTAGTGAGCCAAAGCCACAATTTTAACTCTTCTCATTCCATTCCATAGGACACAGTGACTTAGTCCAGAGAAGTATTTATTCCTAGGCCAAGCACTAAAGAATGTAAGGACATGCTCATCTATACACTAGCTTAGCCAGACTGCTTCTCTTCCAATGTGGGAATAACTAAGAAATAATTCATCTTTTACCTGTAGTTACTGCCTGGTTACTCCCACTGCTAGAAGAAAAGCAGTGTTTCTTATATCTTAAAATGCATAAAAGGTCACTGTAGGGTATCTTGTTATAAATGCAGACTCTGATACAGTGGGTTTGGGGTGGCAACTGAGATTCTGCATTTCTTACAAGTTCCTAGGGGATGATGAAGCTTCTGGGACTTGGGCCACACTCAAAATAGATTACACTCTGTGGTTCCAAAACCTGGCTGATCATCAGAATCATCTGAGAATCATATAAAAACTACAGATTCCTGAGCCTCTCCTTCCAAGACATTCTGTATCTGGGATCTTCTACTTCATAATTCTGTAGTTGAAAGAAATGTATAATTATTAGTGACAATAACCAAAGCAAGCAGTGACTGAGACCACACCAAATGTCTAAGTACTTCCCTCATTCGCTTACGTACCCCTCACCACCACACTATATGGCTGGTACTAACAGAGTGCACTAGCCTTCCTATCTTACAGACAAGGAAACCAACACACCAAAGGACAGCTACTTGTCCAAGGTCAGTCAGGGAGTAGCAGAATAGGGGTTCAGAACTGAGTCAGTCTGATTTCAAAGAGTCTCTACTCCCAGACATGCCACATAATGCTGCTTCCCATACTACCCAATGGTAATGTCACTGATTTTAACAGCCACACTTGAGCAAATACATCCAAACTGGTCACCTCAGAAGATGTAGCCCTGGAAAAACTACGTACTTACTTATTCCTTAGATGTTGCCATCATTCAAAACACTGCCACTGCTAAACTAAATAATCTAAGAGCTCTTGATCTAAAAATGAAAACGCCTTTAGAACCTAAACCTTTGTCTTTAAATATCTTTAACTGGGATAAAAGCTCATTATTTGAGCATAGATTTTATTTTTGACAACCTAAATCAGGAAAGCTAATTCAAAGAAACCTAGCATCTGATCAAGCTAGGTATTTCTTAAATAAAAAATTCAGTGTTGGGTATTGAAAATGTTTTCCTTATCACTCATCTCTGAAACTGATCCAAATGAGAAGTCTTACATCTTGTGCAATAGCTGTGTCACCAAAGCCAAAGTGACTATTTTGAAGGGCAGTGCTCATTTGGATGCACTGAACTATATTTGTTTAAAAAGACACTGAGCCTCTTGGTCATTCTAAAAGAACTACATTTGCCCTTCCCAGTCAGTACAAACACACACGCATACATTCGTTCAGAAAGACTTGAGCACACAGCTTCCTTTTCTGCAGCAAAAGCAATTACTTTTCCTTTCAGATTTTTCTAATAAAAAGTGTATTTCATTTATATACATCTATCCATAGAAAAATAAATATGATAATCAGGCATTAATGAAGCATTTAACTGCATGCAGCACCATACAAGACATCACACAAAAGCAACTATATATCTAAAATGTGTGCACAAATACCCTCACATGAAGGGGATAAAGGCACACACAATTACTACAGGGCTATAACTATAAAAACATAGTATATTCTACACCTAGATTAGCTTCTTTGTTAAATGAAGATGTCCTTTTTCAACAAAGAAAACATTCTGCAAATTCAGGATGATTTACAGATTTTTAAAAAGCAGGCATTAATGCAGATCAGCACAATTCCGCACAACCAACCTCTCTGCTTGCACTGGACTCTCCACATCTTATTGAAGCCACAAATTCCCCTGCACAAACTCCCATTCCACCCCCCACCCCAACACACACACACCCAACTCCCCACCAACCTCACAGGGGTTCCTGGGCTGGTCCATGGAATCTGATGACATCACTCTCTCTTCCTTCCTGGAATTCTAAACCCTGCTGCTCTCCCCTTGCACACAGCTACCATCTCCATGGCAACCTCACCTCCTCCTGCTTCCCTATTGGCTTCATAGAGCAGGATACACAAAAAGGTTTTCCGTTTCCCTACCACCACCCGCCCCCAAAACACCAATGTTTTCAAAAGGAACCTGAGCTAAATTTAGCTGCTTAGGATTCAGAGTCTTATTACTAAGCAAACACAGAGAAATGTCTTCCTTCTTACATTCCATCCTTCCCTCAACCCCACCCCAAAGTGGCTGCTGCACGTACTTCTTTCTGGCCCCCAACCCTAAAGCAAGTGGCAATATCTACTGAGTGTTAAAAAACAGGTAGAAATTTTCACACCCACCTTTCCTCCCAACAAGAGAGAATAAAAGAGAACAAAAATAAAAGTATGCACCACCAGAAAATATTCCATGTGCTGAGCATCAGTCTTCTGCTACTTCCTTGTGTCCCAAGCCAAGGACCGGGAACTCCATGCTAAAAAGCACAGCAGTCTCTAACCTCTTAAAAGACTGGATGCTCTTGCTATTTGCTTGATATTATTTCTTTCACCCGAGAAAAAAAGCAGGAGGAAAAGGAGAAGGAAGGAAGGTAGAAAGACAGCATCCTTCAGTGACCTATAGAACTAAGCCTATAGAACCACAAATCCTGGGTCCACTTTTCCATCCCAGAGACTGACCTCGATGTAACTGGAGCAACTTCTCACATCCCTCATCTAAAGAGCAGCTCCCACACACAGATGGGATAAGAATTACTGACAAATTAATATAAAGTAGTTTAAGTCCCTGGGCCAAAGGGAATGAATAAACAGAGTAAGCTGACATCATTAGTAAGGGAAATTCCTGTGTATACTAACAGAAATTAATAATCTTCAAAAGAAGAACGTGAAGTTCTAGAAAATTATCCTTTCATAAGCATTGATATACCATAAAATATGCATAATTTCTTAAACCACAGACAATTCCTTAAAAGGTGTTTACTTGTAGTAAATCCAGCTATACTCACCTCATTTCCAGCAACTTTTGACTAGTACTCAATTTTAGAGCTGGTCCTAGGTTTCCTTGCTTAGTCCTGACTATAATTTGAAACTGCTACTCACTCTCCCTAAATGACAACTGAACATGAACCAGGGCTTCATTTTCCAGCTCAGCTGCCCACTTTCCGTTCTAGGAAAGGAATTTTTTTCTCAGAACATATGTGATAGCTGAACACTGAATCAATCCAGTGACTATGTCCTATATGACCCTAAAGGACAAAGCATCCATTCTAACCAAGTAGGAAAGACTCCAAGGAGGTCAGAGCCTTGTAGTATGAAAGGGAGTGCATTAAAATAAGACACACCCGGGAAAACTGTATTTTTGGTTTGCAGGGCAAAGACTCAGCTCCAGGGTACCAACTCTCCAGTGAAAAATATAGACATGAAAGGAAAATGACTTAGTGTAATAAAAAATAGCCATTTACCCCAAACAGAATTTAAACAATTTGAAACATTTAGCGAAGTCAAAATGTCCCACTAGTTAACACAGAGACATCCAGAATAAGCTTCACGACTGCTGTGGACAACAGCAAAGATGCAGTATTTGTTAATAAACAGATGAAACATTGTAAGGGGACGGAGGGGAGGGAACTCAGTCTGATTAGTCCATCTCTGAAATATGTTCTTTCTTATCTAACCCCTGTGGACTCCCAACAGGCCATTTCATGTGTGAAACCTTTCCTGTGTACATCACTGGTCAGACAGTTCCCCAAGCTAACTGTGATGAGCACTCGTCTAAAAGACCTTTCTAACACTCTTAAAAACAAACAGATCAGTCACCTTATTCTACAAGGAAGGCTGAAGCACAGTTTCCAAGATGCCCATCAGATCAATTACTGAGCTTGACTTCTGTTAGCTGTCATTTTGAAATCTATCAACAATGGCCTGGACTAAGTGGACTGCTGCAAGTAAAGCTCTACTTATGCCATCCTTTCTTTCAAATGCGCATCAGGTGCACTTATAATGTACCAGGGGTTTTATATGGGCTGTCGTTACTTCTGAAGAATAAAACCAAAAACTGCAAGTTGTGTATGTTCTTACCTCACTTTACAAATGAAGAAACAAGAGTTCCAGAGATATCAATGCGACCAAGATTATGTAACTCAATTTAATGTGTTTAGATTCCAAACCCTGTACTTTTTCTACTTGGCCTCCCACTTACAGACTGTTGGGACTGGAAAGAATTACTTAGAAATCGTTCTGTATCTGTATTTTCTATGTCATCAATAAAATATACGTTGCCTGACATCAAGGTCAAAGTCATACTTTTTATATATTACTAATAGTATTAATCCCTAAGCAGGCACTCAATACTCACTAATTATTCCAATCTTATTATTCTAAACTTCTGGACAAATAGCAATGATTCTACTCAGACCTTTTTATATTAAAACTCGCTTGAACAATGATATGCCAAAGTAAAATGACAAAACTTCAGATAACATATTCTGAAATTTAACTTTATAATATTTGAGATGAACAAAATTATCACTGTCATAATGCCTACACTGGCTCAGTCATAATGACCTAATGCCTACACAGTCTCATCTGCTAGTTTAAATCCATAAACACTAATGCAGTCAGGATCTATACGTTAGATTTATGATTTCTAAATTCTGCATATAGAATCAGAACATTGCAAAGCATTTCTCCAGGGATTCCACTAAAATTAAATCAGCTGAGTAGAGGACAATGCTAACGAGGCCAAGGTCACATGTTTGATGCCCAGATGAACCAGTTAGCATCACTCTCTCCAGCTACCTGCTGTAAAATTACACCCTAGTTTAGCTGAGAAATTAATGTAAAATATCACTTTTAAAACAAAGCATACATCTACTGATGTTAAATATTATAAATGGCTTTTATTCTTTTAAAAAAAGCTATTGTCTTCCAGAAAATATGCTGTCATTATTCACCCTTTCAGTAGTGATTGAAAACTTACCACAGGCCAGTTGATAGTCTCAAAAGGCAGGCACTGGAGGGCAAGCACATATACCTATGACACAGCAGAGGCGTGTACAGATCTAGGGAAAGTACACGAAAGTGAAGGGTTAACCCTAACAGATGTCATGGAGAATGAACTCCAGAAGTTCACTTAGGTAAATGAGGCAGGTTAACGGACTTCCAGAAAGAAAGAGAAAAAATTCACGAAGGTATGCATATTAAACATGGCAACTTAAGAGAATTTTTAAGTATTTTACTAAGGCCAAGTTGAAATTGAGAGAGATGACCTGTTGAGAGAAGGCAAGACATCTTTTCTGTTTTCTACCTCAACTAGGTTAGGTTTTCCTAAAATGCCTTACTGAGGTTTAGATTTCCACAGAGAAAGGGAAAAAATATTAATACCATGTGGAGATTTCTCCCCTTTATAGTTTCCATGATAAGAATGTCACCCCTAATAACACTGTTTTGTCTTTTTCCAAATAGTTCCAGATATACGGAAAAGGTTTATATAGAGGATGGAGATCCTCAAACCGCTCAGCGAGATCTTCTGAGCATGGCTTTTAAGGTATCAAGAGGCAGAAAAAGCCCAATAGAGATCAGGTGAACTAACAGCTTTTAGGATATTCCCTTAAAGGCTCCAACGCCCCAAAGGGGTCTCATAGGATGCCATCTGGGTCCTGCTTCAATAGTGGAAAGGAAGGTTACTGAGCTAAAGCCTGCCAGACTTATATGCCTCTGCTATGAGGAAACAGGGACACTGGAAGGTAGGCTTCCCCCTCGCTCCTCTAAGGGAGGGTTCAATCTCTTCCAGCCCTGCTCCAGCCACCTATGACCTAACCTTGCCCAGAACGCTGGGGTTTGCCACTGAAGGCTGAAGGTGCCCAGGGCCGTCAGCCCCATCTATGACACTGTGGACGAGCCTAGGGTACTTCTTCCAAGAAGCAGGTAAACTGATCTCATTTGCACAAGGGCCACTTAACTATGTCTTGCCTGAATAGTCAGGATTTTTATTCTTCCCTCAAAGATCTCTATTGTGGGTGTGATAGTCCTATTTTCTGCTGCTTCATTTAATATATAAAAAATATCTTCATGATAAACCTTTACTTGAACCAAGACATAAATACTAACTATAAAGAAAAAAATGATAGATTGTATTAAAATTAGGAGTATCTGTTCATTAAAAGACACCACTTGGAAAGTAAGAAGGCAAGCCACAGAGTAGAAGATACTTGGCAATATTGGCTGGTATCCAGAATATATAAATAGCTCCTACAAATTGATATATAAAAGAAGTCCTTTAAATCAACCTTTGAATAACCCAGAAAAAAAGGGAAAAAGATTTAATAGGTACTTCACAAAAGATGATATCCAAAGGCCCACAAAGTAGTCAACATTATTAATCATTAGGGTAAAGCAAATAACCCCAATGAGATACTGCTACACTAACTCTAGAATGACTAAAATGAGAAAGGCAGACATTAGCAATTGTTAGTGGGATTATTCAGTATCAGGAAACCTCATGAACTGCTAGTGGGAATGGAAATTGGTACAACTTTTTAAAAACTGGCAGTTGTTATTAACTCCCAAAGCTGAATGAACATTAGGGTACACTACAACCAGCAATTCCAGTCCTGGGTATACCCATCAGAAATGTGCACATATGTACACCAAAAGACAAGTACAAGAAAGTATGTAGCAGCTTTTAAAGTAATGGCCCTAAACTGGAAATAACACAAAATGTCTTTCAGTTTTACTGAAATGGTTTAAATAAATTGATATATAGGATGGGACAAAAGTAGGGTTACAGTTGTTTGGGAAATAATACAATAATGCATAAATCATAATACAAGAATAAATTCTTGTGTTTCACGTACTCACAACTGTAAACCTACTTTTGTCCCGTCCTATTTATAAAATGGAATACTCTACAGTAATGACAGTGACTATTGCTATACCCAACAAACGGATCAGTTTCACAAATACAGTCTGTAGTGAATAAAGGCGGTACGAAAGAGTACATAATGTGTGGTTTCATTTGTATGAAGTTCACAGGCAGAATGAATCTATGGTGTTAAGTCATTGTAGCAGCCTCATATGAGTGACTTTGCAGAGTTATGAGGTGGGCTTTTGGAGTGAAGGTAGTGTTCTATTTTTTTTACTTAGATGCTGGTTACATGGGTGCGTCCCTTTGTGAAAAATTATTGAATTGTACACTTAAAATTTTTGCCCATTTCTATATATATAGTCACTTCATTAAAAAATTTACTTACAGCCTGACCAGGTGGTGGCACAGTGGATAGAGCGTCGGACTGGGATGTGGAGGACCCAGGTTTGAGACCCTGAGAGGTCTCCAGCTTGAGTGCGGGCTCATCTGGTTTGAGCAGGGCTCACCAGCTTGAGCCCAAGGTCATTGGCTAGAGCAAGGGGTCACTTGGTCTGCTGTAGCCCCCTGGTCAAGGCACATGTGAGAAATCAATCAATGGACAACTAAGGAACCGCAACGAAGAATTGATGTTTCTCATATCTCTCTGTTCCTGTCTGTCTGTCTCTGTCTGTCCCTCTCTCTATCTCTGTCTCTGCCACAAAAAAACAAAACAAAAAAAAGTTTACTCACAAATTTGATTCTGTTTTTGTCCTATGATTGCTACAGCTCATACATGTGCTAATCCTTTGCCTGTCAAAGCAGGTAGGATGTGGGTATGCACATAATTTATGTGTTTACATGTTAAGGGTTGTTGAGTGGGCCTGAAGATGCTTCTTTTATTAATATAAACTTGCTTTTCAAATATTCAACACTAAGAGTTTCAAACAGCTATATAGGAAAGAAAAATTGATGAATAAACTCCACTGATCAGTTTTTGAACCAACTCTCTGAGTAGGGTAAGGAAACTTTCACTCTACTTTGTAAGACAGCAAACTTGGATTTTGCTCTACTGACAGAAGAATCTCTTAATTAAGGGTTCTCAGCCACTAAAGCCTTCATTTTCAGAAGAATACACCTCATTTTAACCTTTATTCTGTTAAAAAAAAAATTGAGATATAATTGATATTTAGCATTATATTAGTTCCAGTGGTATTGATTCGATATATATATATAACGTGAAATGATCACCATAATATGTCTAGTTAACATTCATCACCTTGCATAGTTACAAATTTCTTCTTGTGATAAGAACTTTTAAGATCTACTTTCTTAGCAACATTCAAATTTACAATACAGTATTATTAACTGTAGCCATCATGCTGTATAATTACATCACCAACTCTTATTTATTTTATAACTGGAATTGTACCTTTTGACTCTCTTCACTCATTCCTTCCCCCCCCCTCCACCTCTGACAACCTCAATCTGTTCTCTGTATCTATAAGTTTACTTTTTGTTTTAGATTCTACATGTAAGTGAGATTTTATGGTATTTGTCTTTCTCTGACTTTTTCACTTAGCATAATGCCCTCAAAGTTCATCCATTTTGTCACAAATAACAGGATTTCCTTTTTTATGGCTGAATAATATTATTATATATTATGTATATATACACTACATTCTATTTATTTCTTTTTTTTTTTTTTCAGAGACAGAGAGAGAGTCTATCTCAGAAAGAGGGACAGACAGGAACGGAGAGAGATGAGAAGCATCAATTATTAGTTTTTCGTTGTGACACCTTAGTTGTTCATTGATTGCTTTCTCATATGTGCCTTGACCGTGGGGCTACAGCAGACCAAGTAACCCCTTGCTCGAGCTAGTGACCTTGGGTCCAATCTAGTGAGCCTTGCTCAAACCAGACAAGCCTGTGCTCAAGCTGGCAACCTCCAGGATCTCGAACCTGGGTCCTTCTGCATCCCAGTCTGATGCTCTAGCCACTGCGCCACCACCTGGTCAGGCACACTACATTTTCTTTATCCATTCATCGATTGATGGATACTTAGATTGTTTCCACATCTTGACTATTGTAAATAATGCTGCAGTGACCATGGGGGTGCAGGTAGCTTTTAGAATTAGTGTATATATTCCCTTCAGATAAATACTAGGAAGTATAATGGCTGGATCAAATGGTAGTTCTATTTTTAGTTTTTCAAGGAACCTCTGTACTGTTTTCCATAGTGGCTTTACTGGTTTACATTCCTACCAATAGTGCACTGGGGTTCCTTTTTTTCTACGGCATTGCTAACACTTATTCAACCCCCCCCCCCCCCAAATAGCCGTTCTAACAGGTGTGAGGTGAGATCTCATTGTGGTTTGATTTGCATTTTCTTGATGATTGGTGAAGTTTGAGCACCTTTTCATGTACCTGTTAGCCATCTATATGTCTTCTTTGGAAAACTGTCCAGGTACTCTGCCCACTTATAGTCAGAGTGTTTGTTATTTTGCTGTTGAGTTGTTATATATTTTGGATATTACTTCCTTATCAGATAGATGAATTGCAAATATTTTCTTCCATTCCATAGGTTGCCTTTTCATATTGTTTATGGTTTCTTTTGCTGTGCAGAAGCTTTTTATTGACATTTATTCTTTTTTTTTCTTTTTTCTTTTTTTTTTTTGTATTTTTCTGAAGCCGGAAACGGGGAGAGACAGACAGACTCCCGCATGCGCCTGACCGGGATCCACCTGGCACGCCCACCAGGGGCAATGCTCTGCCCCTCCAGGGCGTCGCTCTGCCACGACCAGAGCCACTCTAGCGCCTGAGGCAGAGGCCAAGGAGCCATCCCCAGCGCCCGGGCCATCTTTGCTCCAATGGAGCCTTGGCTGTGGGAGGGGAAGAGAGAGACAGAGAGGAAGGAAGGAGGGGTGGAGAAGCAAATGGGCGCTTCTCCTATGTGCCCTGGCCAGTAATCGAACCCGGGTCCCCCGCATGCCAGGCCGACGCTCTACCGCTGAGCCAACTGGCCAGGACCTTGACATTTATTCTTAAAAAAAATTTTTTTTATTGATTCTAGAGAGAGAGGAAGGGAGAAATAGAGAGACAGACAGACAAACGGAAACATTTATCTGTTCCTGTATGCGCCCTTACTGGGGAATTGAACTGGCCACCTCAGTGCTTTGGGAGAATGCTCTAACCAACTGAGCTATGCGGCCAGGGGTGACATTCTTTTTTTTTTTTTTCTTTACAAATAATTAATTTTAATGGGGTGACATCAATAAATCAGGGTACATACATTCAAAGAAAACATGTCCAGATTATCTTGTCATTCAATTATGTTGCATACCCATCACCCAAAGTCAGATTGTCCTCCGTCACCTTCTATCTAGTTTTCTTTGTGCCCCTCCCCCTCCCCCTCCTTCCCCCTCTCCCCCCGCCCCCCCCCCCCAGTAACCACCACACTCTTGTCCATATCTCTTAGTCTCGTTTTTATGTCCCACCAATGTATGGAATCATGCAGTTCTTGTTTTTTTCTGATTTACTTATTTCACTCCGTATAATGTTATCAAGATCCCACCATTTTGTTGTAAATGATCCAATGTCATCATTTCTTATGGCTGAGTAGTATACCATAGTGTATATGTGCCACATCTTCTTTATCCAGTCTTCTATTTTTTATTTTTTTATTTTTATAGTGATTAAAGCCTTTAAGCAAACTCTTGGCCAATATAGCAAGAATCCATAAAAGAATAGTGTCCTTAACAAGTCCAAATTGGCACCAACACCGTTCCAAATCCCTGCAAATGCAACCCAACCGCAGTTCAGTCCATTAGGAGCTGTCACAAGGAACAGGAGTCCAGGAAAAGTCCACATCCAGGAAAAGTCTGCATGGCACTGGAATTGAGGTCACAATTCTATACTTTGAAGCTCATGTCCAAGTCCCAATGACCGCTGCTTCCAGCTGGTAATGATTCAGGTAGACTGGAAAAGCCATCTGCAGCATGTGTGGAGATGGAGCTTCTGTTCTCCTCTGCCTGGAGAGATGAGACCAGGTTGCTTTTCCCTGGAGCTCTGCGACTGTGGCATGGTAAAGAGAACCTTGGGATACACTAAGCTGGGTGGCAAAAGTAAATTCATAATAGAAGTTGGCAAAAGGGGGAAAGAGAGCTCAAATTAGGAGTAGGACCCAGCCTGAAATATGAGTGGGGCATTGAGGTAGGAGGAATAAAGGAAACACTATATGTTTTCTTTTAGAAATGTTAATAAAATATCATTTAAAATGTATTATTTTTACAATTCCCAGGCACATCTTGTATGGATAGATATTCAAAGTGCACAGATGAAGTTTTCTTCCACCAAATAGATCAACCAACTCAAACAATCTGTAAATTAAGCAAGATCACACTAATTTAAATTCATTAAGTGGCTCTTGTGTGCTCAGGACTGTGTTAGATACTACAAGAGTAAAGGGGATATGTAAGAGGTAATCTCTGACCTAAGTAAATATTAACCCCAAGTGATAGTATGACACAAATATTGTATCTAGTGTTTAAGTAAAACTCACTGAAGATTTTGAAATCAGAGCTCAGAATTCAGAAATAATCCTCCAACACCCTCAGCTCTCCCAGCACATTTCACCTTCAATAAGGAAAGGACAAAGGCATGGCTTTATTACTGCTATTGATTCTTTAGTACACACATCTAAAACCCTTATCACTTACCATTTTCTTAAGAGTACATCAAAGATTTATAATATAGGTAACAACTACAAATTCAGTATTACAGCCCAATAACCTAAATGAAATAGCTAAATCTAGAAATTATGCAATTTTTCCCAGGAAAGAAAAAATATATCTATGTACACACACACACACACACACACACACACACACACACATACACAAATTTTCACACACCTACACACCCTACATTTTTTCCCATATGTTTTCCAATTTTCTTGGCCATTATTATTTATCCCTTTTTTCCTGGTATTGGGGAGAAAGATTACCTAAAAGGAAAAAAAAAAAGCTTATAAAAGTTTCAGTGAGTTAGGAATCAAATATATTACCCCTTTATAAATTTAGGGAAGGTCAATCATGGAATGAGAATTTGAAAGGGTTTGTTAAAGGAAATACTCATTAAACCAATTTAGATGAACAGCAAATTCAGTAACTGAGTTTTCTTCATTCTATTTTGTAACAAGCCTTAAAATAGAATTGTGCTACTCTTCCAAACATGTAGAACAAGAGGGAAATGAACAAGTCTGCTATTTTTAGAGGTCAAGGTGGGCCAGATGTTTCATAGCCTGTGCTTCTAGGCCTAGCACGTTTTCTGAAATGAAGCAAAAATCCAGCCCTGACCAGGTAGTTCAGTTAGTTAGAGTGTCATCCCAATATGCCAAGGCTACAGGTTCAATCCCCGGTCAGGGCCCATACAAGAATCAACCAATGAATGCATAAATAAGTGAAACAACTAACCAATGATTCTCTCTCTCCCTCCCTCTTCTCCTCTCAAATCAATAATTTTTTTTTTAGGGAGAGAGAGAGAAAGACAGGAAGGGAGAAAGATGAGAAGCATCAACTCATCGTTGCAGTACTTTAATTGTTCATTGCTTCTCACATGTGCCTTGACCAGGGGACTCCAGCTGAGCCAGTGACCCCAAGCTCAAGCTGGCAACCATGGGATCATGTTGATGATCCCATGCTCAAGCCAGCGATCCCACACTCAAGCCGCTGAGCTTGCGCTCAAGGTTGCCCATGTTCAAAGCAACCTCAGGGTTTTGAACCTGGGACCTCAGCATTCCAGGCTGATGCTCTAACCACTGCACCACCACTAGTCAGACAATAAATAATTTTAAAAAAAGAATCCATTAGCAGAGCTTTAAGGATAACCTCAAACTGAGTAGTTTACTACCTTGTGATAAGAAGGAAAAAAACCCTATAGAGTTAAAACTTTTTATACAGGAAAAATTTTCAAAGTCATACTCTAACCCAAAATAGTAGGCAAAGGCAAGATAAGCTAAGAACTTGCCTGGCCTGTGGTGGGAGCAGTGGACAGAGTGCTGATCTGGAAAGCTGAGGTCACGGTTTCGAAACCTTGAGCTTGCCTGGTCAAGGCACATACGACAAGCAACCAATTAACAGCTAGATTGAAGCAACTACTTCTAGTCTACCCACATCTCTGTAAAATAAACAAATAAAAAATGTTAAAAAAAAAAAGAAACTCTTCAAAAGGAACCATAACTTCCCATGGATTCATTTACTCAACAAACTTTTATGATTCTGTAAACCTACTATGGTCCCATAGTGTAGGCACCATGTATAGGGTGTGAAAAAAAGACACACTACCTGTCCTAATGACATTCAGTCAAATTGAAGAGGAGACATTACTCCAAGTAAATAAAATATTTAGTTACAAATCACAATAAATATTAAAGAAAATGGGGTAAATGCACTTACAGTTAAAAAAGGACTCCTTAGGAAGATGACATCTAAGCTAATGAGAAAACAATAAAAGGAATCTTCAGAGTGATAACAACCAAAGACATCTATCTGGTTTATTCACCCTACCAATTCCAACTCATTTCTTCCAAGGCCTGCTATTGTCTCCACCCCTAAACTAACGCCACATTCTGAATGTTGTCTCTGCTGAAGCAAAACAAGATTATATGGCAGGGCCTGCTTGAACTAGGAACTGCAACTGGGTGCCTCTCATGGTATAGCGCTTATAGTAGTTGACTAGTGTGCATCCCAAAGACAGCAGTGAGCTGCTAAGGTTAAGCGAGATCTCAAGAGTCCCTCATAACACCTCCTTCCACAATGACTTAGAAGATGAGCAAAGGAGTCTGTCTGCCTCTAAACCAGCCTTCCTGCCATTTCAAAAGCAGCTTTTGTGCAACTGCATGTGAATCTACAATTATCCCAATAAAAATTTTAATTAAAAAAAAGCAGCTTTTGCAGCCTCAAAACTCCCTATAAACAGTAACTAAATGGTTCACCTCCTTCCTCTCTCCAGTATCACCTTTTTATATATCAGAGGGATAAAATCAGCATGTATAAGAGAAGAGAATGACAATATAATTTAATAGTAACAAATTATGCCCTGGTTGGATAGCTTGGCTGGTTAGAGCATCATCCCGAAGCACAGAGGTTGCTGGTTTGAACCCCAGTCAGGGCACATACAGGAACAGATCTATGTTCCTTTCTCTCTCTCTCTCCCTAAAATCAATAAATTTAAAAAAATTAAAAATAATAAATTACAGTGGTATCTTGAGATATGAGTTTAATTCATTCTGTAACCAAGCTCGTAACCCAGTCAACTTGTATATCAAACAAATTTCTCCCATTTAAAATACAGTGTGTCTGTAAAGTCATGATGCACTTTTGACCAGTCACAGGAAAGCAACAAAAGACGATAGAAATGTGAAATCTGCACCAAATAAAAGGAACACCCTCCCAGTTTCTGTAGGAGGATGTGGCAGCATGTGCGCATGCGCAGATGATGCCGTAACACCGTGTATACAGAGGAGCAGCCCACGGCCATGCCAGTCGGGATGTGGACGGTAGAGGAAAGTTCAGTGTGTTCTGTGGCTCGCTAAATTCGAATCTGTGACCAAAGTGCAACGTAAATATCGGCGCATTTATAACGAAGCACTACCACATAGGAATAACATTACTCGGTGGGATAAGCAGTTGAAGGAAACTGGCAGTTTGGTGGAGAAACCCTGTTCTAGTAGGCCATCAGTCAGTGATGAGTCTGTAGAGGCTATACGGGATAGCTACCTAAGGAGCCCTAAAAAATCTGTGCGTGAGCCCACATTGAACTACACTGAATAGGTATGAAACTGGGAGAGTTTTTCTTTTATTTGGTGCAGATTTCACATTTCTATCGTCTTTTGTTGCTTTCCTGTACCAGTCAAAAGTGCACCATGACTTTATGGACACACTGTACAATGTACTGGACCTGTGCACGAATGCTCCAACTAGTGGCAGCTTCCTGAATCACGACTCGTATCTCGGAATTTCGCTCAGATCTTGAACAAAAATACGGACCGAGCCGCAGCTCGTATCTTAAAAAAAAAAAAATTAAAAAAAAAAAAAAAAAAGTATGTTGGTCTGCTCGTATCTCAAAGTACCACTGTATTATTTATTGTTTTAAATGATATTTAGCCTGACCTGTGGTGGTGCAGTGGATAGAGCAATGATCTCAAATGCTAAAGTCACTGGTTCAAAACCCTTGGCTTTCCTGGTCAAGGCACATACAGGAGGCAACTACTATAAGTTAATGCTCTTCACTTCTCTTTCCTCTTTATCTCTCTTTCTCTCTCTCTCTCTCAAAACCAATAGGAAAAAAATTTTTTTAATGATCTTTAAATAAATTTTTAATCACTACATCCCCCTTAAAAAAGGATTTCTTCCTGAGAAGAGTTTAGGACTTATATATAACTCAGGATGAACATATATATCATATATCATGTATCAAGAACACATATCAGCCTGACCAGGAGGTTGCGCAGTGGATAGAGCATCGGACTGGGATACAGAGGACCCAGGTTCGAAACTCGAGGTTGCTGGCTTGCGTGCGGGCTCATCCAGATTGAGCACAGGCTAACCAGCTTGAGCGCAGGGTCACTGGCTTGAGCGTGGGTTCATAGACATGACCCCATGGTCACTGGCTTGAGCCCAAACACTGCTGACTTGAAGCCCAAAGTCACTGGTTTGAGCCCAAAAGTTGCTGGCTCGAGCAAGAGGTCACTCACCCTGCTGTAGCCCCCCGGTCAAGGCACATATGTAGAAGCAATCAATAAACAATTAAGGAGCCACAACAAAGAATTGATGCTTCTCATCTCTCTCCCTTCCGGTCTGTCTGTCCCTACCTGTCCCTCTCTCTGTCTGTGTCACAAAAAAAAAAAAAAAGAACACATATCACCTTTGGATCCAGAGCATGGGTTGAACCTTTTTCTCTGACACTTACCAGCTGTGTGACATTGGGTTAGTACAGTTTCCTCATCTGCAAATGGAAGTAAGGCCACCTGATATTAAGTGGGATAATATGAGTCTAAACCTTGGCAAATAATAGCTACTCAAAAAAACCAACAAGCAATCAAGTAAACACACACACTCCTTAGCTGTCTTTCTTCTTCACACCTAAGGAAGGTCTTAAAAACTCAAGATGAGAAAGAAGATCCTACTGGTAAATTGAGGACATTATCACAAGTAGCTGATGATTAAAAATATCAGGTAATTCTGCATTAACTTCAATACTATATTGCTCCAAATCCTCATAATAAGGGTGGCCATGTGACCAGTCTTAAGAAATCCCAACTTCAAATACTCTGGCTCATTATTCCCACTAACATCATAATATCCCAGAAATTTAAATATTTCCATTTCCAAATTATATCTCCCAGACAACCTTGTTGCCTAGAAACAGCACAAAAGTTTTTCTTCAGACAACATATTCCACATTTGGCTCAAGAAATATGTGATTATCAGGATAAAAGGGACACCAAAATTAGACAACTGGTCAGGAAAGCCAACCAATGTTGCTGATAACTTTATGACTGTATAGTATATTTTTACACAGCCTACCCTAATAAATTCACATTTATGCAATAACATGAATACAATACCCAAATGGATCAGAAAGAAGTTGCAAAGACCCAGATGAACCCTTGTGACTGTGACTGCAGAGTTTCTGCATTCAACAAGCTAGCTTGAGAGGACTGAAATTTTAATACCAAGCATACCCTCATTTTAATAGGCATCTGGACCAAATAGAAAATCAAGTTTACACATAAAATATATCCCCGGTAGAGTCTAGAAGGCCCATAAAAAACAATTCACGGTCCCTGCAACTGTGCATTGCCACAAAATCCTCTTGTAGCCTGTACAGAGTGGCTGAGATATTGTGAAGCTAGTTGAGAAGTGGGCCAACCTCAAACCTACATCAGAGCACAGAAGTATGCTCCCTGACAACAGTCCTACACAGAATCTGATTGCAAAACACCCTTCTACCTCTACTGGGTTTAAAGTCATTGTCAAACCTGCCCTCTGACACACAGACAGAAAGGGCCAGTGAGACTCAGTTTATAATGTAAACAAACCATCCCCATGCAACATTCTGAATCCTTTGGAAAGGGTGCTAGGATTTAAAAATTAAAAAAAAAAAAAAAAAAAAGTGGTTCAGTCTCCCAAGTTGGCGTCACATTTTCATGTTCCCAATACCCACTTCCAGCAAACAGCGGCCAGGTTCAGAAAAAAAGCCTTTCAGCATCTGCCTTTAATTTGGCCACTCCTCCTCCTCCTCCTCCTCCTCTTCCTCCTCCTCTTCCTCCTTGCTCTCACCCCCACAAGGAATAGGGAAATACATTTATTCACATTTATATTTAATTTTTAATGTTTCTTGAAAACAAATGGAGAAGAGATTAAAGAGGATAGGAGACTGAAGTCGGGAGATGAACTGGGCAATCCCAGAACCAGGCACAAAGAGAAGAACCCGAGCTGGCTGCTCTGAGTTGCAGCAGGGAGGGCTGTTTCTGATTAGGTGAGTACAATTTCAGAGCTGGGCAGGAAGTGCTCAGGGGCCCTCGGTCAGCCCCATCCCAAACACACTGAAAACCTTTGTACTGTAGCAAGCTCATCTGGAATCAGTTAGGACCAGGCTCCCAGCAGGCCTTTCCTTTAAGGGGGAAATAAAAAACCTCTCCAAAAGCACTAGGCTGAGCTTCCCCGCTTGCAGCCTTCTCCTCCCTTCCTCCTAAATCACCCTTCAGAGTCTACTTCTCCATCTCCTCTTCTAGGGTCACCATAAACAAAAGTCAGATTAAGAACATGAAGCATTCATAAAGCTAGCAGTCAGGCCCAGAAACCCTAGAAAAATCACAGCATTTGTGCAAGTAAAATCCCTTTTTACACCATTTTGGAATGTTTTAAATCTTATTTTTAGAAATTTGAAATGGCCTACTTCGTTCTTTAAGCATTTAAATGAAGCACATCCTTCATGGAACTTTTTCCATTTTGTTCTGTATTCTTAATCAAGCAAAATGTAGAAAATGAGACACTTTGGAATAGTTCTTCTGGAATTCAAAAGGAAAAATATTTTTCCACTCACATTCCTCAGTTAAACTGCCAACATTCGTTTCTTCAGAAAATAAGTTTTCACTGATGCTTACTATAAAAAAAGCCAGAACCTCTCTGGTAACATGGCAAATGCTTAGAACTAAGCCTCCGGAAACCTAGAGAACAGTCTTGAGGGTTGTTAATTGGCCATGTGGCTAGGATTAAACTACTCCATCTTTCTGGTTCTTTTTTTTCACATGGGGGTGAGACAGATTCTCCAAGGTTATTTCCAGCACCACTAGCCCCTCAACTTCCACACACCTAACAGGAGTACATACACAACCACCTCTAGCTTTACCTAGGAACCACCATTTTAAGGCAATTTTCTTATTTCCCTGAAAGACCATACAGAAAGGAGTTAGGTACAAGGCGGGAAAGAATGGGCAAAGCCTGCCAGCTAATACGACTCTTCTATAAGCCATGTTCCCTGTTTTCATATTGCTGAGTTACAGCATAACGAAGGCAGGAGGTAAAATGTTTAAGGACAAGTACCAGGCTAGTCATCTGGGCCCAGCCACGTGATCAGAGAAGCACAGCACAAAGACCTAGAGATTTAAATTCACAAATAAACTACCAAAAATCTAACTCGGTCCTTTGTGCTCAGCTAAGAAGCTTCCAATTTATTTAACTGATCTCAACAAATACTGACTGAATCTACCAAGAAGGCCAGATTCTCTAGAGAACACCAAAAAAAGAATCAGAAACTGCCCTATCCTCGGGAAGTTTATCATCTATAGGAGAGACAGAGATGTTCAAATATAACTTCAGTTCAAGACTTGATACAATGATATAATTATAAGGTATTATGACAGTCCCCTGACTGCTGCTTCCTCTAAAGCAGTGTTTCCCAACCTTTTTTGTGCCATGCCCCACCTTAATCTTTCTAAAATTTTTATGCTCCCCCTATGTAACATACATAATTTTTAACATTAAAAAATTGATTTGTTCACTTAATAAACATAAATGATAGGTTCTAGGAAGAAATCACTATGAAATTAACAAAACACAGTAAGTAAAATTTCAAAACATTCAATGAAAAACAAATTTAAATTCCAAATAATTTTAATACAGATTTTTCTATATTAATTTATTATTTTAATTTAGTGTGATCCTTGCACTTGGTGCTTGCTGCACAGAGATTTTATATTAGGTTCCAATTTGGTTAGCTTTAGTCTCAAGTCTCCACATTGTGTTATATCCAGCCGATTTCTTTTTTTTTACCAGTAAATCATCAGCACTAAATCCACATTCAGCTAAAAATGAAGATGGAAACGGTAGCAATAGTTTTCTTGCACATTTGGTTGAATTTGGGTATTTGATTTCTGTTTCCTCATAAAGCCATTCCATCGCTCCTTTGATATTAAATAAAGCTTTAACTGACTCATCATTTTGCAATTCTGCGAGTTCTTCTTGATACTGCATATTTGATATATCAGACAAATCCACTAACATTGGCTGCATCATCCATGTTGGGAAATCAATTTGTTTTAAATCAGAAAATCTTTCTTTTAAATCAGCCAATAGAATATTCAAATGATTGACAATAACAAGTAAAGCAGTATCAGTTACTTCACATTTTTGGAGCCAATGAAACTGTTTAAAGTTTTTGTTGTTAATATGTTTCTGACATAACTCAATATTGGTAATGAAACCAAATATTATATCTTTGCTTTTGCATTGACAAGAGTTTTATTTGTTCCTTGAAGTTGCTTATTTAATATATTTCGTTTTTCAAAGACATCGGCTAAATAACTCACAAATGCTTTACCATCTATTGTTAACAGATACTTCATTTCAGGTTTGTCGCTTAAAAAATCACTAAGAGTATCAAACAGTTCCATAAATCTTTTCAAACAGTTTCCTTTCGATAGCCATCTTACTTCAGTATGAAGTAAAAGTCTCACATGGTCTTCATTTTGTTCTTCACAAAATAGCTTGAAAAGACGCTCACATTTGGCACTAGCTTTAATAGCATTAACACACTTTATTACTGTATGTAATACTTCATTCAGAACAGGCGAGATGTTTTTAGCTACCAAGTTTTCCCTATGAATAACACAATGCACAAGAATCATTTCTGGATTTGCATCTTTCATCAATTTTAAGCAGCCATTTTTCTTGCCCATCATATTGGGAGCACCATCTGCAGCACCAGATGTTATATTTTTCATTGGTATATCATTGACATCTAAGTAGTTTTTTAGCTTATTATATATATATCTTTGGAGGTAGTGGTGCTTTCTAATCTTTTACAGAACAACATGTCTTCAGCAAAATGTCCTTTATCAATATATCTTACATAAGTTATCAATACTGCCTCACTGTCTCTCAAAGTTGATTCATCCATTTGCAAGGAGAATTTTGTTTTCAGCTTTTCAATAAGTTGTTTTTCAATATCCTCACTCATTTCGTCTATTCTTCTGCTAGCAGTATTGTCACTGAGTGGCATAGCTTTTACATCTTTTTCAAGAACCGTTTTAAGAAATGCTGATATTGACGGTTTTATTAAATTCTCTCCTATAGTGTGATTTTCTCCAGTTTTAGCAATGAATAAAGAAATCTGATAACTAGCCTCAAGAACACGATTATTAGTTGAAGTATGAGCAGTAAATAGAGACTTTAATGTTGTTCTTTTTTCAAAATTTTTCTTTAAAGTTTTAAAGTAACTCAAATCTGAATTAATATAAGCACTATGTTTCGCCTTCAAATGCGCCTCAAGACGACCTCGTTTCATTGATTCGTTGGTCAAGCATTGCTGGCATAAAAGACAAAAAGGAATCCGCTCATCGTGAACAGCGGGTATGAACCCAAATTTTAAATATTCCTCCGAATATTAACGAGTTTTTTTCTTGCTTGCACCACTCATTTTACTATGGGCTATAATAAAAATAAGATCAATTAAAATAGAGTGACATAGAGTAAACGTATACTAAAAATTCATATTTATTTAAATGTATATAACACATTTACTACACTACCACCGCAAATCAAAAGGTATCTATATTTTTTCCACTTGACAGAATTTTCTGGAAAGTTATGCTTCTAAAATTAAAATTGTCGAGCAGGCACTATTATAGCCCCAATAATATTTATAAAATATTAATGCTTTCTAGCCCCGATGCAAGAAGTACTTAATAAAGAGTTTAATATTGATAAAAATAAAATCAAATACTTACCAATTATATCTATGCAATATAATATGTATATTTATTAAATCAACGAGCTTTTACAACAGTTTTGACTGACACTTATTTCAAATTAACACCAACTGAATGATGTGAAACACTACAGAAGTTGCGATGGGCCAATTAGGTGAGAATAACTGCGTTGTTTAGCGAGTTTTTAAAACATCTGGGGTTCCCCGCGGCAGACGGCACGCTCCGCGGTGAACCCAGGACGAAGTTTACTTGACGACGCCAATCACCCAGTTGATATTTTGGTCTCGTCAAACGAAATTATACTTAATAATTATTTACCGCAATTATTTAAGAATTGCATTTTTTGTTAAATTTGGCACCAATATCTAACATTGCATTTAAATGGCCCGGGGCGAAAGAGTTAAAGTCGTGTCCAGTCCATTTTCAAATTGCCCCCCTTAACTATTGAATTGCCCCCCTGTGGGGCGTGGGCCGCACGTTGGGAAACACTGCTCTAAAGCCTTCCTTGAGGGCCTATACCTTTTTAGAGCTCTTTTTCTTATCTTCTTCCTTCTGTTCAACTTGTAGGGTTCTAATAAGTCTGAAAATTATATTTCACCATGAAATTTAAAGGCTGACATTATAAACTCAAACTAATCACAGGGTTCTCTAAATGTTAAATAAGAGTTTATATCCATAGAGAGAGGCACAGACCTACACAACCATCCCCTAACCCACAGCTGTCCTCAGTGCAGGAACACTTAGAAAACTATAGCAACAGTCACAGGTAAGGAAATCAGGAGCCAATTCTTGATCCTACACTGGGTTCTGAGGATTAAGAACCAGTCCAGCAAGTAAAAGATCTGCTGATTAGAACTGTCAATGTGTGCAGCCCTGCCCTCACCCACAACCAGAATGTCAGGAATTACTGTGGACCCCAGTAGGGCTTGAGGCAAGAGGTACATATCATGAAGCACCTGCCTTTATCTCAGGACTGTGATCAATGTTTCCCTCGTAAGTAAAATATACTGCTCACAAAAATCAGGGGATATTTTATCACTTCCTATTCATTTTGAAATATCCCCTAAATTTTGTGAGCAGTAGTGTCTAGTTCTTAAAGGTCCTGTTAGGCCATTTAGTATCTGGAAGTAGAAAGAAAAATCATCCTACATAATTGACACTCTTTCCTTAATCTCCAAGCCTTGATCATTTGAAGGCTGAGTGGGCTCCCTTCCCTGGCTTACAGCATAAGTTTTTCTGGGTAAATTCCCTAAAAACATCTTCCCTTTGGTAAGTTAAACTCCCCCCCCCTAAACTGGCAAGACTTCAAACAGTGAGAGGGAAGTAAGAATCTATGACAGGGGGTTCCAGAAACAGCAGTATCACATTTCCTACTGGAACGTAGAAAGCTGAACTGTAGGAGGCGTGCCTGAGGAATCTGACCCACTCCCTAAACATGAACACATTTCAGATTAGGTACATTGAAGTTGGCAGCTCAGCTGCCGCCCAAACCAGCTCAGAACAAAACTGGACTGGTCAGGAGTCATCGTGGCAAACAACAGTGGAAGGGCCAATCAAAACGTTTGGCCCTGCCAAAGAACTGCAGCCTTTTCCTTAAAGGGAAAACACTTCAAGATGAATGTTCCTGTGCATAGTTGTGAGGAAAGAAATTTTCACTTTCTAAATTCCAACCTTCAGGTAACTTTGCTTCTAAAAATTCCCTTCCTTGTATTTCTTCTCTGTAACACTAGCATCACCTAGGTGATCAAAACAGGTTAGGAATCTATAGAAAGGCAACCACAATCCAAATACTACATTGCCCAAGGGAGGCAACAGGTCTTCGGGGAGAACTGGGACTCACCCTTACTGACTGGTACTACTTGAGGACAGTTCGGAGACTTCTCCCAGAGTCTCGCCTTAGATTCTCACCTCTCCTGACCGCCTCTTCAGCTTTTTCTGACTCAGTCTCCTCTGCTACTCAGAGCTCCGAGCAGGAGGACAAAAAAGTACTGCCTGTTGATGCAAGCAGCTCTGCAGCAGAGGCAGCGCCAAACAGCGCAGGGCTTCTCACACTACCTACAGCAAACCCTTTCTTTTTAAATTTCCAATCCATCATAGAATACTTTTTTTTTTTATTTTTTTTAATTATTTATTTATTCTTTTTTTTCTTTTAAGAGAGGAGAGGGAGAGACAGAGAGAGAGAGAGAGGAGAGACAGAGAGAGAGAAGGGGGGGAGGAGCTGGAAGCATCAACTCCCATATGTGCCTTGACCAGGCAAGCCCAGGGTTTCGAACTGGCGACCTCAGCATTTCCAGGTCGACACTTTATCCACTACGCCACCACAGGTCAGGCCATAGAATACTTTTATAAAATGCAGTAAAATGAATTTCTAGGAAAAAATAAAAAATGTTAAAAGATATACATAATATAAGCTTTTTATTATTAGATTCAACATTTATAAAATTATCATATTACTATGTGTTTCAGTGCTCACAATTTCTGTACCTAGCATATAGTGAACATTAGTGAACCAATACCAGCCTACTAATGAAGTCTGGAAGGGGTGAATTTCAGCTTAATCGCCTACTAGTTATGTGACTTTGACCATATCATTTAATTTTTCTGAATCTATAAAATAGAAATGTACTACCATCAAATGTTTTGCAGTTATGGAAGGATTAGGAAAACAATGGCAAGGAGCCTACCACAGTGCCTGAACAAGACTAGGAATCCAATAAAATAATAACTATTATTATCAGCTACTTCCAGATACTTCCTTTCACTTTATTTTTTTAAGTGAGAGGAGGGGAGATAGAGAGACAGACTCCCACATTTGCCCTGACTAGGATCTACCTAGCAACCCTGAATCAACCAAGCTATCCTCAGCTCATAGGGCCGACATTCGAACCAATTAAGCCACTGGCTGCAGGAGAGGAAGAGGGAGAGGAGAGAGAGAGAAGGGGAAGAGAAAGGAGAGAGAAGCAGATGGTCGCTTCTCATATGTGCCCTGACTAGGGATCAAACCCAGGACGTCCGCATGACGGACCAAAGCTCTACCCACTGAGATAAACTAGCCAGGGACATCGTTTTCTTTTAATCAAAGGCGAGTCCAATTCCAGTAAATCCTAACTTTAGGAGTATTTTTATAGCAAATGATAACTAGCAAAAGCCAGAGTTATGATCTCTGTCTTCAGTATGCTTTCCATTTTTGAGTCAAGAACAACCATTCTTCTTGTGTCAAAATGTATTCCCTTTGATTTCTAGTGCTTTATGTTTAACCAAAAATATATTCCAATTTGATTTATAGTCAAACTCTTACCAGCTCAATCACCCATTCTACCGAGTTTCCAGCTTTGTTCTGTTTTACTAAATACTGACTAGACACAAGAAAAATATGTGTTAATTACATTGAGTATATAAAGAATAACAAAAACATGTATCACCCCAGCTTAGAATTCTCCTTTTCCCCCAGGCTCCCTCTCTCATATGCTGCTGAGGTCCTTTTTCACAACTGTTCTTAAAGATCTTAATTTAGGCACCAGTTCTGCCACTTTCCGATCCCTATACTCTTCAGTAAGTGGCATCCCCCTTTTACAAACCGAATGAAGCTTCTGGTTTGATTTCATATAAGTTGAACACTTTGAACATACTTCATGTTAAACACACCCACAACCCAGTTCAGATCCTTCCATGTTCCTTACCCTTCTATTTTAGACAGTTCTAGCAGCCATTCTCCTACCCCAGAACTAGTCATACTGAATTATCCCACCAAAGACTGGCTACCACCATCACACCTCTTATCTTCCTTCAGTCCTTCCTTTCTTCTCTCAACAAATACCCTTCAGTCACGGGAAAGAGGCAATTCCACCTGACCTTCCAAAATCATCACCTCCCCTCAAGCCTATGTTCGTTCTCTTACAAATATCTTTTCCTGGTTATTCACAGCATAAAGGCTGTGTGGAATCCAACCCAACATTTTTATATACTAAAGAAGCTATGTTTATAATTTAAAATAACAGAATGAGAAACAAACAGATATAAATGTATCTGATAGTAGACTGGTACTGAGAATATATGCAGAACTCTCAAAACTCATTAAGAAAACGAACCACTCAACTTTTAAAAAGGTAAGATTTAGCAGACCCATCATCAAAGAAAAATGGGTAGCGGCCCTGGCTGGTTGGCTCAGTGTGGATGTACCAGGTTTGATTCCTGGTAGGGCACACAGAAGAAGCGCCCATCTGCTTCTCTACTCCTTCCTCTCTTGCTTTTCTCTCTCTCTCTCTCTCTCTCTCTCTCTCCCCCTCCTAGAGCCATGGCTCAATTGGAGCGAGTTGGCCCCGGGTGCTGAGGATGGCTCCATGGCCTCTGCCTCAGTAACTAAAAGCTCAGTTATGGAGCAACACCCCAGATGGCCAAAGCATCACTTCCAAGTGGGCTTGCTGGGTGGATCCTGGTGGGGTGCATACAGAAGTCTGTCTCTCTACCTCCCCTCCTCTCACTAAATAAAAAAAAAGGAAGAAATGGATAGCAAATATACAAATAAAAAGCTGCTCAACATTGTTAGGATTTAGGAAAATACAAATTAAAACCACAAAGAGATACCACTACATACCTATTGGAATGATTCAATTTAAAAAAAGAAAAAAAACGGACAATACCAGATCGTGAAAGGACATGGAACAAATGTAACTATCTCCTATATTCATTGCTGATGGGAATGCAAACATGGTAAGCCACTTTGGAAAAGTTTGGCAGTTTCTTATAAAGTTAAATACATGTTAAGATATAACCCAGCAATCCCACCCCACCATCCCATGTATTTACCAAAGAGAAATAAAGACACACAAAACCTATAGGCAAATATTTACTGCAGCCTTATTTGTAATTGTCAAAAGGATGAAACAACCCAAGTGTCTGTCCATCAACTGGTGAATGGAAAATTAAATTGTGGTACAGACATAACTAAACTACTCAATAATAAAAGGAACATATTACTAATACATAAAATAACATGGATGAGTCTCAAAAGAACACTAAGTAAAAGAAGCCAGACTCAAAAAGCTACACAATGCATGATTCCAATTATATGACATTTTAGAAAAGGCAAAACCGTAAGAACAAAAATCAGACCACTGATTGCCAGCAGCTAGGGCTTGGAACAAGAATGGACTAAGAAAGGAATCCAAGGGAACTTTCTGTGGTAATAAAAGTGTTCCATATCTTCACTACGGTAGTGGTTACATGACTGTTACATTTTTTCAAAAATGCGTAAGGTAGACATTTTTGTAAATGTATACCTTTAAATATAAAAAACAAAAGTATAAATTTTATTGCATGTAAATTCTACTTTAATAAACAGAAAAATATATAACCTCCCTCAAAAAATAATAATAGCCTCCTTCCCCTTCCATCACAGAGGAGGTCAGCATAACAGCTAAGGATACAAGATGGGAGTTGAGGACATTTAAGTGGACACAGGCTCGCAGACCCGGAGGCCAAGCACACAGAGTGGCTGGGGAATTTGGGGACTATGAGGAAAGTTAGGGAACTGTGGGGAGGTTGGGAGGCCATATGGAAGAATGTGCCAGAGGAACCACTGGCTGCTGATCTCAGGTCATGAGAAGTGGGGTACAAAGGTAGAAGAAAGAGACACTGTGGTTGGGAAATTGATTACGTTAAGCAAGCACATAAAGTAAAATAAGTAAATATACTGAGGATAACAAGAACCAAGTTTCTACTTGAGAATATATTTACAAAAATAGAAAAAGATTGGCCAGATTTAAGATAGAGTCGTTGGTATGAACTCTGGTTTTATAATATAAAACTCAATGCTCTCTAATATAAAATATATAACCTATACAAATACATATCCACATATGCAACCATCAATATTTTTACACACATATATTCAGTCATACATCTAAACACATACAGAACGTTACATATACAAAAGTATACATACGGGTGTGTAGGTATATATATGTGTATGCATGCTGTGGGTATGCATATACTTATATTTTCTAGTTCTGCCTCCTGATAGAGCCTAGAAGCAATAACACCTCAAAAGCAATGTGCATACCTACCACCCAGATTTTGATTTCTAATTATACTGCTCACAAAAATTAGGGGTATTTCGAAATGAATATGAAGTGAAAAAAAAAAAGAGAAGCATCTGATTTATTTTTATTAAACAAAAACATCATAAAAGCAAACAAGTCAAAGAAAGTTGTTTAATTATGCAAATGAGATGCAAAACCAACTTTTATTTCATTGGTGAAAATGCGCTATACAAAAGGCTGAAACTACTGGAGTATCTGCACATTCCCTGATCTTGAAAGTGCACATCCTGCAATTTCCCAGCCCTTGCAATGCCCCTGCAACATGCAAAGCATGGAGAGCCATAGGATGTCTTGAAGCTGGTCAAACACGGATGACAGTGGCAATAGCACTTGGAACATCCCAAAGTGTGATGAGCAGACTGTGGAATCGCTTTCAAGAGACTGGCACAGTACGAAGAAGACGAGGGCAGGGTCGCCCAACTACCACACAGCAAGAGATGACTGTTACTTGACCTTATTGGCAAGAAGGAACAGGTGCAGCAATGCAACAGAGCTGCAGGGACAGTTTCTTGCTGCCACTAGCCAATGGATATGGACCCAGATCATACAAAATCAGCTCCATCATGTTGGACTGCATGCCTGGCGACCAATGGTATGCATTCCATTATCTGCTGAACATCGTAGAACTCGTAGAAGGTGGCTGATGAGCATCATCATTGGACCCATGATGAGTGGTCAACTGTCCTCTTCTCTGATGAGTAACGATTGAGTCTGCAGCCTGACAATCACCATGTCCTGATTTGGTGTGAACAAGGAACATGGGAGAATCCACATTTAATGCGAGAAAGGGACTCCTTCGGTGGTGGTAGAATCATGGTGTGGGATGGCATCAGCACTGGTGGTCACACTGACTTCCATGTCATTAGAAATGGATTGCTGACTGCTGTCAGATATCGAGATGAGGTCTTGCACCTTATAGTGGTATCCTATGCTAGAGCAGTTGGAAACAACTTTCTTTACACGAAAAATAATGCAAGGCCCCACCGTGCGCATCTCAACAACATGCTTCAGGAGGGAGGAATCGAACGCATGGGCTGACCGTCACGTTCTCCAGACCTGAATCCCATTGAACATGCTTGGGGTGCACTGGGAAGATGTCTAGCAAACCATCCAATGCCTCCAACAACACTTCTTGAGCTGGAAGTTGCCCTGGAGCAAGAGTGGCAGAGGATCCCACAAGAACTGCTGGACAATCTGATCCTGTCCATGCCCCATAGCTGTCAGTGTGTTCTGGCAGTCTTGGGTGACCATACACCAGGGGTCCCCAAACTTTTTACACAGGGGGCCAGTTCACTGTCCCTCAGACCCTTGGAGGGCCAGACTATAAAAAAAACTATGAACAAATCCCTATGCACACTGCACATAACTTATTTTAAAGTAAAAAAAATCAAAATGGGAACAAATACAATATTTAAAATAAATAACAAATAAATTTAAATCAACAAACTGACCAGTATTTCAATGGGAAATATGGGCCTGCTTTTGGCTAATGAGATGGTCAATGTGCTCCTCTCACTGACCACCAGCGAAAGAGGTGCTCCTTCCAGAAATGCGGCGGGGGCCAGATAAATGGCCTCAGGGGGCCGCATGCGGCCCGTGGGCCGTAGTTTGGGGACCCCTGCCATACACCCTACTAACAGTCAATGTGTGGCATTCTCGTCCAGTTTGACATGCTTCTGGTTCACCTCCAATGTCACTTGCTACTCAATCACAATAATTGAGTTTGCATCTCATTTGCATAATTGAACTTCTTTGACTTGTTTTTCTGATGTTCTCATTTAATAAAAAAAATCAAATGCCTTTTTTATCACTTCATATTCATTGTAAAATATCCTCTAATTTTTGTGAGCACTTATCCTCCATTTAAAAGAACCAGGGCTCTTTGGAGATGGCTGATTCCAGAGCAACGGAAGGAAAGAACAGATAAGTTTGGAAAATCTGTGCCAAAAAGTCAAGAAATGTCCCATGAATGATAGAGACAGGTTAACAGTACAAAGAAGCCAGCATAAAGCAGGTCACACTGACCAAACTGGGAAGAGCTTGAGGGTCAGAATAATTACAGAACTGAATTACAAACCACTGAATAAAACAAGAATTCATGAGTTCCTACTGACAAACATATGAGAAGGGAAAACTCCTCCTTCTAGTAGAATGGCAACTAACAAATACAGTCAGACTGACAGAAATAGAGAATCACCATGTGGCAACAATCACAGAAGTGGCTGGTTCAGGAAGAAGCTATCAATGGATGTCAGGTAGAGCTCTAGTGAGAAACAGCCTAGTGGTATCTCATCTCAGAATATCTTCCCACAAGACAGTAACAATTATAAAAGGGATATGGTACATTTAATGTTCAGAAACCTGGCAAACACCAAATAAAGCAGGTGATATAATATCACTGATAATGGGGCAGGCAGACATCATTTGCCTTCACGTCTAATATGAGAAGAGCACAGCATCATCTCTGTGATAATACTGTCAAAAGTGATAAGACTGAAAAAAAAAGTGATAAGACTGTTGTCATGAAGAAACAGACAGACACAGACCTCGACACTTCAAAAATGTCAAGGTCACCTGGCCTATGGTGGCGCAGTGGATCAAGCATCGACCTGGAACGCTGAGGTCGCTGGTTCAAAACCCTGGGCTTGCCTGGTCAAGGCATATATGGGAGTTGACGCTTTCTGCTCCTCCCCCCTTTTCTCTCTCTCTCTCTTCTCTAACATGAATAAATAAATAAAAATAATTTTTAAAAAATGTCAAGCTCAAGAAAGAAAGGCAAAGACTGAGAAACTATTCCAAACTGAAGGAGTCTGAGAAGACATGCGACTAAATATTCATAGAACATGGACCAAAAGAAGGAAAAAGAGATATTACAAGTACAACTGGCAAATGTTAACAGGGTCTGTGGATGGATGGCAATGTAATACTAATATCAATTTCCTGATCTGGAGAATTGTACGCTGGTTATACAGGAAAACCCTATTTGGGGGAATACACACTGGAGTGTTTGCTCTCAAAAAATAAAAAATAATCATAAAGGGTATGCATGTTTATATACACACACAAAGAGAGAGAGAGGGAGAGTGGTCATAGAAGAAATACAATAAAGTATTAACAACTGGGGAATGTGAGTGAGGAGAATATAGGATTTTGGGGGCGTTTTGTTTGTTTTTAGTTGTTCTACCAACTTTTTTCTAATTCTGAAATTATTTCAAAAGAAATTATGGGGGGGGGGGGATAATAGCCATCTACTGCCAGGAACTATGCAGGGCACAAAATCTTCTGTCCTTGTAAAATAATTCATCTTAAACCTCAGAAGATTAAAACCCTGGCCAAGCTAAAGGTCTTCCAGCTGCCAAGTGCATAATCCATCTAAACTGAGTTCTGTCAACTTGAAAACTTTCAATCTTCTGCCACACTTTGCTGCCTCACTCAAGAAATAATCATTGTTTAGTGAAGGACATACCAACATCTGGACTGATCCCTGAGGATGAAAATAAATCAGAACATCCTGCCCTCAAGGAATTCAGTCTAACAGAGATAAACAGACTTATAAAGTAATAAAAAGTTATAGGTGCTATGGTTCTCCTTTACTTCACAGGGAACGTTGGCCCTTACTCTGCAACAAATTCAGTATATCCAGTTAGAAGGTGGAAGATCACTTCTGAGACATATAGGACAAACAGACCAATGGCCACAATGGAATGTGTTTAGGTCATGTAAGTGAACGGTCCCATATCTCTCTTACACCCTCCAAGGTTTGAACAGCCCTAAAGAAAACAAGAGGAAGAAGAATATACGAGTATATCTGAAGAGTCTAAAAATAATTCTTCCCTTGAGGTTGTCATTACACTCAGAAGTATTCTGTGTATTTAAATGGGATTTTTCCTAAAAAGTAGTGAATACGGTGAGATTAGAACTGTTTGGCCCAAGGCCCTGACCGGTTGGCTCAGTGGTAGACGTCGGCCTGGCGTGCAGAAGTCCCAGGTTCGATTCCCGGCCAGGGCACACAGGAGAAGCGCCCATCTGCTTCTCCACCCCTCCTCCTCTCCTTCCTCTCTGTCTCTCTCTTCCCCTTCCGCAGCCAAGGCTCCATTGGAGCAAAGATGGCCCGGGCGCTGGGGATGGCTTCTTGGCCTCTGCCCCAGGCACTAGAGTGGCTCTGGTCGCAACAGAGCAACGCCCCGGAGGGGCAGAGCATCGCCCCCTGGTGGGCAGAGCGTCGCCCCCTGGTGGGCGTGCCAGGTGGATCCCCGTTGGGCGCATGCCGGAGTCTGTCTGTCTCTCCCCGTTTCCAGCTTCAGAAAAAAACAAAAAAAAAACAAAAACTGTTTGGCCCAATTACTAAAATGGATTACTGCCCTAAATCATATCCTTGTTTTCCAGTAGTTTTCACTCCGAGAGGGAAAAAACACATACACACACACACACAACTAAGAGAACAAAAGTCTGAGCACCAAGAATAAGGTTTACTAGGCTCCCTGCTTCAATGACTCTGAAAGCCAAGTTTAGACTCAGAGGAAATGGGTTTTATCATCAATTATGTGCAAATTCAGTGATTTTCTTCTGGTTATAAATCAACTAGGAACAGATGGGGTGCCCGCGCTTAAGCCAGTGACCTCAGGGTTTTGAACAGGGACCTCAGTGTCCCAGATCAATGTTTTATCCACTGCACTACCACTGTTGAGGCTTCATACCAACTCTGTTTATCTGTCTCCCCTGCTCAACTATACATTTTTGGTGCTGTGCCTCTAGGTATTGTCCTGAGCAAGTAGGTTGGTACAAACAATACACCATACATCATTTACGTGAAGAAAGAAGATCCAGACTACACACTGGTAATCTACACACTGGTAAACACATGATAGTCACTGTCCACCAAAAATGTATAGTTGAGCAGGGGAGACAGATAAACAGAGTTGGTATGAAGCCTCAACAGTGGTAGTGCAGTGGATAAAACATTGACCTGGGACACTGAGGTCCCTGTTCAAAACCCTGAGGTCACTGGCTTAAGCGCAGGCTTACCCAGCTTGAGCGCAGGATTGCCAGCTTGAGCACGGGATTATCAACATGATTCCCAAGATCACTGGCTTAAAGCCCAAGGTTGTTGGCTTGAGCAACAAATCACTGGCTCAGCTAGAGTCCCCAGGTCAAGGCACATATGAGAAGCAATCAACAAACAACTAAAGTGTCAGAACTATGAGTTGATGCTTCTCACTCCCCCCCCCCCTTCCTGTCTCTCTCTCTCTCTTTCTCTCCCTCAAAAAAAAAAAAAAAGGCGGTATGGAACATCTAGTAAGGACACCTTCTAGACTGGGGTAAACCTGGGTCAAGAAATGCTTCCTTGAAAAAGGGATCACCATTTAGAGAAAAGCTAAAGAATAAGAGAACATAAGCCTAAAAGTGTCAGAGGTGTGTGTGTGTGTGTGTGTGTGTGTGTGTGTGTGTGTGTGTTTTATTTGGTAGAGAATTTTCTGAGAGGGCAGGTAAAAAGCAATACAAGAAAAATTATGACCTGACCAGGTGGTGGCACAGAGGATAGAGCGTCGGACTGGACACAGAGGACCCAGGCTCGAAACCCTGAGGTCACTAGCTTGAGCACGGGCTCATCTGGTTTGAGCAAGGCTCACCAGCTTGGACCCAAGGTCGCTGGCTTGAACAAGGGATTACTTGATCTGCTGTAGCCCCCCAGTCAAGCACATATGAGAAAGAAATCAATGAACAACTAAAGTGCCACAACAAAGAATTGATGCTTCTCATCTCTCTCCTTTCCTATCTGTCTGTCCCTATCTATCCCTCTCTCTGACTCTCTCTCTCTGTCTCTGTCAAAAAAAGAAAAATTATGGCCTGACCAGGTTGCAGCACAGTGGATATAGCATCAGACTGGGATGCAGAGGACCCAGGTTCAAAGGTTGCCAGCTTGAGCGCAGGGTCGCTGGCATAAGCATGGGATCATAGACATGACTCCATGGTTGCTGGCTTGAGCCCAAAGGTTGCTGGCTTGAAGCCCAAGATCACTGGCTCTGCTGTAGCCCCCCAGTCAAGGCACAAATGAGAAAGCAGTCAATGAACAACCAAGGTGTCACAACAAAGAATTGATGCTTCTCATCTCTCTCCCTTCCTGTCTGACTGTCCCTATCTGTCTCTCTCTCCGTCTGTCACATACACACACAAAAAAAATTATGAACAAAAGAAAGGGGAAAGAGCAAGTGATTCCATTTTGCTGAGATACACATACTAAGAAAGAAGTCTGTCAAAAAGGCTTTTATAGTGGAAAAACAAATGTTTGATCATTACAACAATTCTATTAATTGTTATTTTATTAATAACTTCCATTTACTAATGAGAAAACTGAGGCATGAGTAAATTTAAGGCAACTGGACAAGGTCACAACAAATAAATGGCAGGGCGACTGGGAAGCCCATCCTGTTTCTGTCCTATCCCCCTTCAAGTTTTACCCAGAATTCGACTAGTTCCTTGGATTCCCAGACAAATCACCTTTTTCCTAAATATTCAATCCTTGGTTTTTAACACTTTCAAAATCCAAGCAGTCACCAAAGTTAATTTAACTCCATCTAGGGGGTCAACCCTAGTAAAATCTAGTATACTGATTTTTATGTTTTTACCAATATAAATTTCAACACACACTCAAAAACAAAACAAAACAGGCCCTGGCCTGTTGGTTAGAGTGTTGTCCTGATATGCCAAAGTTGCAGGTTTGATCCTCGGTCATACAAGAATCAACCAATGAATGCATTATAAGTGGAACAACAAATCGATGTTTTTCTCTCTCTCTCTCTCTCTAAACAAACAAACATTTTCCCTTTATGCTACAGAGGTCCAAAAAGCTTAAGGCAGCAGTAAGAAGACAGCCCACACAAAATTCACTGTACTATATACTCAATAATGCACAACACATTTGGCAGCAGGAAGAGTAAGTTAGGACCCCATAATTATCCCTGTAGAGAGGCACACCAAAGGGAACACAGGCATAACAGTTACAATAATGTAACACAAATAGCCATCTGTACTTATAGCCAGTCACGCCAGGAGTTTTTAAACTCCCACATCCTTAATGCCTCCCTCTCCCCCCATGCAGGTGGGCCAATTCTTAACCATTCTTTTCCAACCCACATAATCCCAGAGGAATAGGAAATCTGTAGCTAGGAGTGAGAAGCAAAGAAAGCTGCTGTACTTTCAACACAAAAGAGTAAAAAGGAAGGATCTTAACTCCCAATCCTGTGTTCTATCCCTTAAACCAGCGTTTCCCTATTTCTGCTACTATCTAAAACACACAGAAATGTAGCTCCTGTTACCTCCCCCAACTCCCATTCCCTGACATCCACCCCACCCCAGCTAGATTAGGTACCCTTTCCCCATCTCCACATGACTCACCTCTCTCATGGCACTTATAACATTATCTATCTGCTTGGTATCAATCAATCAATCTCCCCACCATACTGAGAGCTCCTGAGGACAGGGACTGTCTTGCAAAAGCCTCTGTCCACATCCTTAACAGCCAGCACAATGATGGGCATACAGGTGAAGAATTAAAGTTCACTGGGTGAATATAAGAACTGCCAGGTGGAAGGAAAATGAGCAGTGAAAAAGAAAATGCTTGGATAGTAATCTGAGGTCTGATGGTCCAGGACATCTGAACAGAAATCAAGGTACAGTCTCTACACGAGAATATGTTGAATGCAACATTTACAAAAAAATATCATCCTTTAATAGTGGCTGGTAAGTTGAGAACAAAAGATGAAGCTGCCTGACCAGGCGGTGGCGCAGTGGATAGAGCGTAGGACTGGGATGCAAAGGACCCAGGTTCGAGGCCCCGAGGTCGCCAGCTTGAGTGCCGGCTCACCTGGTTTGAGCAAAAAGCCCACCAGCTTGAACCCAAGGTCGCTGGCTCCAGCAAAGGGTTACTCGGTCTGCTGAAGGCCCGCGGTCAAGGCACATATGAGAAAGCAATCAATGAACAACTAAGGTGTTGCAACACGCAATGAAAAACTAATGATTGATGCTTCTCATCTCTCTCCATTCCTGTCTGTCCCTGTCTATCCCTCTCTGTCTCTGTAAAAAAAAAATTTTTTTAAAAAGATGAAGCTAACTAAGAGTATCATTCAAAAACAAAAACAAAAAAGAATAGTCTACAAAAACTATTACAGCCTTACCACCCATCTCCAGTTCCCAATACAAACAGATTTTCAGGGTTCCTTTTCTAGGGGGAAGGGGATTTTCCGCCCACCACTTCCCGTTACCCTCCACACTTTCCCCTCCCCCTACAACCTGCCAAAGAAAACAATGAATGTATTGCAATATCCAAAAATTCTACGACACATCTCTCCAGTTCTCCCAAGTTTAACTTGAGAGCTGCTGGCAAGATAAGCAATTTGTTCCCAGTTATAGTAGACTACTTCTGGATGATGAATGGAGTTAACAGCTCAACATGATGCTGGGAACAATGAAAGAGCTCAAAAACAAACTCTGGTAGCACCATTCCCCAACCTACAGGCAACTCTTTGCTGTGAGGCTTTTACCAGGCTCTTCTTTGCTTTAATCCATCAGCTACGTCCTCCCCAGGTGACATATGCTCTCAATCTTCTTTACCAACTCTATAAGTCAAAATCTCTACATGTCAAATCAAACAGGACCTGACAGAAAGGTAGACAGAAAAGGGTCTGGTAAGGTCCTGGGATAGTTTCCATTTAAACCCCTTTGGTCAAACTTTCCTTGGATTTTTTTTTTCTACTGAAAAAAACTACAATAATTACTTTGGAGAGCTGCTGATTTTTACTAGATTTTATTTAGAATCATTGTAATAAGATGTCAGAGCTGAACAACCTCAAAATAATCTCATCGTATCCCTTCATATTTCACAGATGGAGAGAAGCCCAAGAAGCTAAGAATTACCTAACTACAGTTACAGAAAGGAATTCCTTAGACTGTCAGATTCTAATGGCAAGAATCCTAGCTAATCCATCCCCAGGGTCCAGTACAGTGTTCAGCACTTAATAAATGGTTGGTGAACTGAACTAAATGAACATAGCTAATTCAGGGAATCTAGGACTATGACCCATGATGTTTCACTTCAAGTACAGTGCTTTTTTATCACTTGTGACTAGACAGCTAGGGTCTATGGATGGTAATTCATGTATAAAACAAACCACATGAAATTCAGGCTCTCTCCCTCATCAACTGGGTACACTCTCCCTTTATCTCTGACACCACTATAAGATTTCCAACCTCTATGTCCCAACTGCTCTAAAACTCATACAATACTTCTAGACTGATTTACTAAAATATCCCTCCTCTTCCACCCAGATAACATTTCAATAATTTTCTTCAATTCCTTTAATCCTTTAATGTCTTTGGTACTCTTACTTACACCCCAACTTATCATAAGCCTGTCTCCTTTCCCTTGTCTGTACTGCCCTAAGCCAGTGGTTCTCAACCTTGGCTACATACTGGAATCACCTGGGCATGGTTTTTAAAAAATAGATTCCTGGATCCTATCTCCAAAGTTAATGTTTAACTGTGGTCTGGGTGGGAGTATGGCCAAGGAATGAAATTTTTAAAAACCCCCTTGGTAATACTAATGCACAGCTAGCCACATTGAGAACCTCTGCCCCACACCCTCAGGAATTCACCGCTCAGTCCATTATATACTCTAAAAATAACTACTGCTATTTGGTCTGGACTTGCAAAATACTAGCCTGCTCTGCACCAAGGCACACATGTTGTTAAAGGCACATTATAGCCATACCCTTGCTTCACATCTGTCATTTAATAACACTTTGGTAAATATGTCAGTAAGTTATAGGAAATATTAATGGTAATGAGTGGCAGCAGCCCACTGAAAGACTGCACTGGAGTTTTCTGACTCAGACACATATTTAGTTTCTGATTTTTTTTTACCAAGGATCCAGAGTCCTTCAAATCCAGATGGTCTTTCTGTATCAAAAATAGCTTTTTGTGACCAAGCCCAAATAAGCACAAGAATATGCCGTGTATTTTCATGCTCTATGCCTCTGTTACACCAATATCTCTGTCTGTATGGAAAACTCCTACTTGTCCTTCAAAACCCAGTTCAAATGCCTCCTTTGGTCATTCATTCAACAAATACTGAGAATCCACTAAGGGACAGGCATTGTTCTAGGTACTGGAGATAAACACTGAATAAGACAGTCACTGGTCTCACAATACTTACATTTTACTTGAAGCAAGATGGTAAACAAGAAGACAAATTAAAGTACTAATTCCAAATGGTGGTTAAGTGGTATGAAGAAAATGCAACAACACAGCATGACACAGTGATGGTGGGTAATTAACTAACCCCAAAGGCAGACTCATTTGGTCAGTCCCTCAAGACCAAACCAAGGACAGGAAATATTACCATATTCCTTTCTATACTCCCAGTACCTATTCTTAGTACACATACAATGAGTATTTCATAAATTAAAAAACAAGGGCAAGAAAAATAGGTAGAAGTTAAAAAAAAAAGGAGAATCAACTTAATTAACTAAGTAAGAGTCATGAAAATGCATCATCACCTAAGATTTTTAGACTGTGGTGAAATCCCTTCTTCCTCTCTTTTGTAAAATAAATAGACTGGTTTAGAATGGGATTGTAATGTTACCAGAAATAATATCAAAAACGAAGCGTTCAGGCACAGACTGTGTAGCATCGGAGTAAACCAGGCACTCTTAAAGCGAACAGCCACTACTCAGCTCCCACAGAGTGCATCATGCAGGAATGCGGGCCCAGTGCTGCCGAGAGGTCAAAAAGATGAATTTCATGTGAGTTCTCCCAGTGTTGAAATACTAAGTCCAAATGTCCTTAAAATACTGTGTTAGTCAAACAACTCCCCCACCCCCAGGGAAGGGCCAGACCATAGGCCTACAGTTGCAACCTCTGAACTAGAGCATCTCTAAGTCTTTCCTAGTTCTAATAGTCCAGGCTCTAAAATGAAATCTTCTTAAAGAAAAACACGGGAGAAGACACGACAGGGTTAAAGAACAAAAAGGGGAAAGAACAGTCTCCTTCTCCACCATTCCAATCAGACCACAGAAGTCTTCTTCATAACTCATCAAGTAATAAATTCTTGTTACCTGAGAAGAGAATTATCCATCCCGGACTAATTCAACCTCTCCTTTAGATTATAAAAGTAGCAAGTCCACTAAAGTTCAAATGATTTGAAGCTGAACTATTGTGCTTTGGCTCACAAGTGCTTAATAAATAGTCCTATCCTAGGCAATCAGGAATGCTTAAACAGAAACACTACTCAAGGGGACACAAAGAGACACACACACACAGGCATACACACTTACTCCATCAAGCAAGGAAATTAATTATGCTGAAGACTGATAAGATACTCCAAAGACACAACAGGAATTTGATATGAACAGCAGGATGAGGAGGAAGAAGAATGAATAATTCAGACTCCCTGATTCATTTAACAAAGTTTTGTCAAGCTCACACTGAGACCCATGGTTTGGGGACTGAGCTCCCTCAGCTGAAAGGCAACACCAGCTCACTGTTGAATGGAAAACCAACTGTGCCTACTCCAAAGGTGGGAAATAGAAGAAATAACAAACTTGCACCTAGAATAAGTAAGAGCCAATTCATCATAAAAGACCAAACTTGATCCTGACCGGGCTGTGGCACATTAGATAGAGCACCAAACAGGGATGCAGAGGGCCCAGGTTTCAAACTCCAAGGTCACCGGCTTGAGCACGGGCTCACCAGCCTGAAGCCCAAGGTTGCTGGCTTGAGCAAGGGGTCACTCGCTCTGCGGTAGCCCCCCAGGTCAAGGGTATGAGAAAGCAATCAATGAACAACTAAGGTGCCACAAAGAACTGATGCATCTTATCTCTCTTCCTTTCTGTCTATCTATCCCTATCTGTCCCTCTCTTACTCTATCTCTGTCACACAAAAAAAGATCAAACTTGAAAGCAGACAATGTTTTCAAATTGTCATTAGCAAAGAAATAAGAACATGCATATTTTAATTATGCCCACCCTGTTTAAGAAGGACTGCATTAGACTTTAAAGCCAAAAATAATAATGGGGCCCTGGCCGGTTGGCTCAGCGGTAGAGCATCGGCCTAGCGTGCGGAGGACCCAGGTTCGATTCCCGGCCAGGGCACACAGGAGAAGCGCCCATTTGCTTCTCCACCCCTCCGCCACGCTTTCCTCTCTGTCTCTCTCTTCCCCTCCCACAGCCAAGGCTCCATTGGAGTAAAGATGGCCCGGGCGCTGGGGATGGCTCTGTGGCCTCTGCCTCAGGCGCTAGAGTGGCTCTGGTTGCAACATGGCGATGCCCAGGATGGGCAGAGCATCGCCCCCTGGTGGGCAGAGCGTCGCCCCTGGTGGGCGTGCCGGGTGGATCCCGGTCGGGCTCATACGGGAGTCTGTCTGACTGTCTCTCCCTGTTTCCAGCTTCAGAAAAATGAAAGAAAAAAAAAAAAGAAGAAGAAGAAACAAAAATAATAATGGGAAGACAACAGATAAAAGGTATCAGCAAGAACTGCTAAAAGTATACAGACATCTTCCCAACCCCTAGTGTCCTACTTTCAAAGCTGAGGAAGGTTACCAACATATCTTTAATAAGCAATACTGACCAATTTATGAAGTATTCACCAACTGCTTAACCTAAATTCCACATGATTTTTAGACACAGGCAAGTCTAAAAACAAATCCACATCTACCCAAGAAATTATCAGTCACCCTAAACTTGGTTGTTGGAAACCTGGGGTTTCTTAGAAAGATTTTTTAAGCTGCTACATAAATGACCTGGGGGTGGGGGTGGGGGTGGGGGTGTGATAAAGAGCCCAACCTGTTTTTCTGTGTGTTTAACACTAGGTTTGTTGTTTTATCTTCCATTTTTGTTTTTTTAGTAACAAGAGTAAAATATTTGTAATCATTCAGCATTTAAATCTCTCACATCTATGATACTTACTGATATATTTTAAATCTTGTATTTGTGAAACATAACAGTAAACAAACCACCAAGAATATATTAACTTCTGAACACCACAGTACTTAAATTGCGTCAGTACAAAAATCAAGGGAATTTAAGGTGCTCCTGAAATCTTCCTAAGGCTGTGATGAGATGGTCTCTATGTAATAAACAGATCCTAAATATAATATTATACTAGGTTGAGCAACAGAAAACAGATTTCATCAAGCAATTACTACCACAAATAAGTGCACTCAAGAATGAGCTCATACTTCTAAAAGCCATTTTAAAAATTAACTCAATTTCTCAAAGTTATCAAAAGCAACAAACAGCTTCTCCAAAATTTAAATGGTTGAACAGAGGATGTTTCAGCCCTAAAAGCAAAGAAGAAATAGCATTTAAAAAAACAAAAAAAGCCTGACCAGGCGGTGGCGCAGTGGATAGAGCGTCGGACCGTGATGCAGAGGACCCAGGTTCGAGACCCCAAGGTCGCCAGCTTGAGCGCGGGCTCATCTGGTTTGAGCAAAAGGCCCACCAGCTTGAACCCAAGGTTGCTGGCTCCAGCAAGGGGTTACTCGGTCTGCTGAAGGCCTGCGGTCAAGGCACATATGAGAAAGCAATCAATGAACAACTAAGGTGTTGCAATGCACAATGAAAAACTAATGATTGATGCTTCTCATCTCTCTCCGTTCCTGTCTGTCCTTGTCTATCCCTCTCTCTGACTCACTCTCTGTCTCTGTAAAAAATAAAAAAATTTTAAAAAAATAAAAAAACAAAAAAAGTAGCTGTGGCAGGTTGGCTCGGCAGTCAATCATCAGCCCAGCGTGTGGAAGTCCCAGGTTTGATTCCCAGCCAGGGCACACAGGAGAAGCGCCCATCTGCTTCTCTACCCTACCCCTCTCCTTCTTCTCTATCTCTCTCTTCCCCTCCCTCAGCCAAGGCTCCACTGGAGCAAAGTTGGCCCGGGCACTGAGGAAGGCTCCATGGCTTCCGCCTCAGGTGCTAGAATAGCTCTGGCCGCAATGGAGCAATGCCCCAGATGGGCAGAGCACCGCCTGCCCCCTGGTGGGCATGCCGGGTGGATCCCGGTTGAGCACATGTGGGATTCTGTCTGACTTCCCGCTTCTAACTTTGGAAAAATACAAAAAAAAAATTAAATAACAACCTGCTCCTTCTGGTGGTAATAACCAAATTTTCTGATTTACATAAAGTTGGCCAGTAGGAAATTAATCTATCCACCCGTCATAAAGAGACTTGTGGTGATACAACAGCAGAGACTCAAACCAGAGATACATTTTGCTCACATACTCTACTACAGATCATGATCCAAGGGTTCATACGGTATGTTCCCAAGGGTCCCTGATAGAAAATGGCCCTAGCCTGGCCTGTGGTGGCACAGTGGTTAGAGTGTCAACTTGGAATGCTGAGGTCACTGTTTGAAACATCAGGCTTGCCCAGTCAAGGCACATATGGGAAACAACTACTACAAGTTGATGCTTCCCACTCCTCTCCCCCATCTCCTCTAAAATCAATAATTAAAAAAAAATCTTTTAAAAATTTTTTAATTAATTAAATAAATTAAAAAGGGCCCCTAAATTTCAAACCCTAAATGACTGATGCTTCTAAAACTGAGATAAAATAAACTCTTTCCTGCCACTGCTTCTGTCAAAGAGCAGTAAGGCTGCTGCTGATCAATTCTAACAAGCTGGAAATGGAAGACTTCCCAGAATAAGAATGAAGTTATTCTCTTATTTGGTGAGGTTGAGCAATGGGAGTTATTTAAGCTCCCCAGATGATACTAATGGGAAGCCAGGATTGAGAAACACTGGTCTAAGTAAGTCTTGAAACAAACTAGCTAGGGTAACATCTATTGAAATCAAGGGTAGCCTGACCAGGCGGTGGCGCAGTGGATAGACCATCAGACTGGGACGCAGAAAAACCAGGTTCAAGATCCCGAGGTCACCAGCTTGAGCTGGTTTGAGCAAGGCTCACCAGCTTGAGCCTAAGGTCACTGGCTCGAGCAAGGGGTTACTCAGTCTGCTGTAGCACCCTCCCCCCGTCAAGGCACATATGAGAAAAAAACAATCAACGAACAACTAAAGTGCCACAACGAAGAATTGATGCTTCTCATCTCTCTCCCTTCCTGTCTGTCTGTCCCTCTGTCTGACTCTGTCACAAAAAAAAAAAGAAAGAAATCAAGGGTAATGCATTAAAAGGAGGTTTTGACCTTTGAATACGTACAACTTTGTTTGAAATAATGATCGCTAACAAAAGAACCAAATGCCACTCAGGAATCATTCACCTTGAAAATACAAGGTTATCTCAATTCTAAAATCCTAAACCTATCCAACCATTACCCAATAAATATTGGCCTACTATATGTAAGGCACTGTGCTAGATAATGGAAATTTTAAAAGAAAAAAGATCAAAGCATAACCCCTTCCCTGCCCTGGCCGGTTGGCTCAGCGGTAGAGCGTCGGCCTGGCGTGCGGGGGACCCGGGTTCGATTCCCGGCCAGGGCACATAGGAGAAGCGCCCATTTGCTTCTCCATCCCCCCCCCCTCCTTCCTCTCTGTCTCTCTCTTCCCCTCCCGCAGCCAAGGCTCCATTGGAGCAAAGATGGCCTGGACACTGGGAATGGCTCCTTGGCCTCTGCCCCAGGCGCTAGAGTGGCTCTGGTCGCAGCAGAGCTACGCCCCGGAGGGGTAGAGCATCGCCCCCTGATGGGCAGAGCGTCGCCCCCTGGTGGGCGTGCCGGGTGGATCCCAGTTGGGCGCATGCGGGAGTCTGTCTGACTGTCTCTCCCCGTTTCCAGCTTCAGAAAAATACAAAAAATACAAAAAAAATAAAATAAAATAACCCCTTCCCTTTAGGAACTTAGTTTTGAAGATGAACGTAAAAGACACTTAAAATTCAGTGAGGCTTATTGCTAGAAAGGGGTAAGTACAAACGGAACAACCGAATGAAGAGAGTTCCTACCGCATCTTAGATGTTCCACAAAGGTTCCCAAAGAAAACTCATCTCTAAACTGAAATCTCAAACATATGTGCTAGAGCAGTAAAAGGTGGGAGGAGAAATATTATAGAGATAAATTCAGGTAGAGCTGCATGGTCTGTGCATGAGTGGGTCCAGGGTTGGAAGAGGAGGTAGGAGCTGGATCACCAGTGTGTTTTAGTGGGACTAAAGGGCAACGATATGATGAGAACTGTTACAGAAGGATCACTCTAAGACCTTAGTGATGTGGAAAGGAGTGACAAAGCCAGAGGCAGATGCATGCTAAGCAGCTGGACACAGACATCTGAAGTTCAGGAAAGAGATCTAGGCTAGAAATAGAAATTTCAAAGTTATCAGCATACAAACGATAAAGCCATAGCAATGGATAAACTTGCCAAAGAAGAGTTAAGTATAATAATGAGAGATAAAGGCCTAAAGCAGAATCCTAAATAACAGCAACTTTTAAGGTGTGGGCTGAGGAAGGGACTAAGAAAGGGCACTGGCAGAGAGAGGAAAAAATTTTTAAAGGATAGTGCCAGAGAAACCAGGGAAAGAAAGGTGTTTTAAGGTCAAAGAAGACCGAAAAGGATAGTCACTGGATTTAGTTACAAAGGGGTTTTTGGTGACATTGGGGGAGTGTTTCAATATTGTAGTTGAGGAAGAAACTAGACTGCAATGGGTTTAAATTTAAAAGGTACTGACAATTCTTTCAAAAACTTGATCTGTAGAAGGGAGATGAGTGTAAAGGAGCTAGAGGGCAAAGGAGACTAAAGAACTAAATGTGCTAGAATGATTTTACTGAGATACACATATATAAAGTTGATAAGAAAAAATATAGACGGGCAGAATTTAAAAATCTAGAAAAGAGACAATGAAGAAAGAAACTGAAGAAGATACAAATAAGTGGAAGTATCAATATATACCATGTTCATAGATAGAATGAATTATTGTTAAAATGTCCATACTATCCAAAGCAATCAATAGATTCGATGCAATTCCTATCACGATACCAGTGACATATTTCACAGAACTAGAACGAATATCCCAAAAATTTATATGGAACCACAGAAAACTCTGAATAGCTACAGCAATTTGAGAAAGAAAAACAAATTTTGAGAAATCTTACAACCTGATAGCAAACTATACTACAAGGCCACAGTAACCAAAACAGCATGCTACTGACATAAATCAGACATACAGATCAACAGACCAGAACAGAGCCCAGAAATAAACCCATATCTTTACGGTCAATTAGTATTTGACAAAGGAGGCAAGAACATAAAATGGGGTAAAGACAGTCTATCAATAAATAAATGGTGTTGGGAAAACTAGACAGACATGTGCAAAAAGATGAAACTACATCACCTTCTTGGACCATACACAAGAATAAACTGAAAATGAATTAGACTTAAATGTTAGACTCGAAACCATAAAAATTCTAAAAGAAAACAGAGGCAGTAAAATCTCAGACAGTTCTCGTAGCAATATCTTTTCTGATATATCTCCTCAGGAAAGGGAAACACAGGGAAAAAAGTAAATAAATGAGACTACATCAAACTAAAAAGCCTTTTCACAACAAAGAAAACCATCAACAGTCAATGGCCATACCACCCTGAACACGCTGGATCTTGTCTGATCTTGGAAGCTAAGCAGGGAATTGCATCCAAGAGTAGAAGATTAGATAGGGGTATTGGAAAAGTGAGAGAGGGGTCAGGATACTGACCTCCCTAACGATGCAAACAAATAACTAACACCCACTAGAAGGGGAATATAATGTCCTCAGAAAGAAATTCAATTTAGTTAAGAGAAAGGGGTACAAATTATGTGCAGTTAAAAAGGCTGAAACATAAAATAAGAACAAAAATAAAAGATAAATAAAAAAGAATAAAAATGGCTGAGGATAAATATGGTTCTTTACTATGCAACAAGGAAAAGGGGACAGTCTATGAGGGAAGGAGACACTGGAAGAACAAGTCAAAAGAGAAAAAGCACCAAGTCAAGCCTCAGATCACAGGAATATAAAGATGGTCATAGGGTTCAGTACTATCCCATGGTTTCAGATCCACTGTGGGGGTCTTGTAGTATACCCTCCATGAATAAGGGGGGACCACTGCATAGGTCAGAGTTTGCATCCTCAAAATGAATTACTGTTCCAAGTAATACTGTTGACATGGCAGTTGGAGGTAAAACAGACTTCAGCCATTAGACTGACCATCATCAGAAGCAGCAGAGAAATACAAGGTAAGCAAATAGGAAAAGAGCAGAAAAATATGTAGATGTTGTAGTTTCAGAATATGTCCACAAATTCTTTTTTCCTACTCCCTTCAAGAGGTGGAGCTTACTTCTTCTCCCCTCAAGAGGAACTAAACTTAAGACACTTGCTTCTAACTGATAATAAGGTAGAACTGGCAGCGCACACTGCAAGGACTATATCATAAAAGGCACTTAAACTGCCTATCATGTAAGGAAGACACTCATAGAGCCTAACGAGAGGTCATGTGGGAAGGAAATAAGGCCCCATAACCAATAGCCAGTGAGCACTGACAACATGCCAATAGCCAAAATATGAGCCATCTTGAAAGTGGATGGATGCTCCAGCCCCAGTGCAGCCATAGCAAGAGTGTTCCTGAAAACTTATGAGAAATCCTGAGCCTGAACCACACTTCTAAGATGCTCCCAAATTTCTGACCTACAGAAACTGTGAGATGATAAATCTTTGTTGTTTTAAATGAATAAGTAGGGGTAATTTGTTATGAAGGAACAGATACAATGCCATGTTGGAGTAAACTGGGTTATGAATTCCAAACTACCAAAAAGGTCCCTCCAGGTTCTGGAAACAGATTACTACCAGAGAGGAAAACACCAGTGCTTCAGTAACTTCCTCATCTCAGAGCAGCAATGTCTAACAGAAATATAATGAAATCAAGAAATATGATCCATTTACGTAATTTAAAATTTTCTAGACTGACCAGGCGGTGGTACAGTGGATAGAGCGACGAACTGGAACGCAGAGGACCCAGATTCAAAACCCTGAGGTCACCAGCTTGAGCACAGGCTCATCCGGCTTAAGCATGAGCTCACCAGCTTGAGCGCAGGGTCGCTGACTTGAGCATGGGATCACAGACATGACCCCACGGTCACTGGCTTGAGCCTAAAGGTCGCTGGCTTGAGGAAGAGGTCACTTGCTCTGCTGTATTCCCCCCCCCCCCCCGTCAAGGCACATATGAGAAAGCAATCAATGAACAACTAATCAGACACAAGAGCTGTAATGAAGAATTGATGCTTCTCATCTCTCTCCCTTCCTGATTGTCCCTATCTGTCCCTCTCTGTCTCTGACACACACACACACACACACACACACACACACACACTTCCAGTAGCCACAGAAAAAGGGTAAAAAGAAACAGAGGTTAATTTTAATATACTTCATTAAATCTAACATATCCAAAGTATTAGCATTTCAACATGTCAATATACAAACACAGTCAATATTTTATAAATCTCAGTGAAATTTGTTTTTTGTCCCAAGTCTTTAAAATCTAGTGTGTACTTGACACTTCAGAATATCTCAATGCAGACTAGCCATATTTCAGGTCCTCGATAACACGTGGCTAATGGCTACCATGTTAGAGCGGGTCTAGAAGATTTCTTCTGCAGCCTGTTACCCTTTTAGAAACATGAATGTAGAGCCCACAGAGGTAAAAGTAAAGAATTTTTTAAATACCTAAAGGACCCTGTTTATTTTCTTTACTGAGATAACTCATTTGTATAGATCCCTTAGCTGGAAAGAAGTGGCCCTCAGGGGAGGAAAAAGGAAGGAAAAGGACAATGCTTAATGTTCAGAAGGACCAGTTTGAAAAACTAGAAAAATTAAAAAATAAAAATGAGTTCTACCTACAAAACATCAACACCAAGTACCAAAGTGAGTACAAAGAACATCGTCCCCATTTTTAACTGTTTCCCTCAGCATTCACTCATTTACCCATTTCACACACAACTATACACCCATTTGAAAAGGAAAAAGGCACTTTGTTCTGAAGTGAAAGGTTTGGAAAGAAATAAGGGGGGGGGGGGAGCAAAAGAACATTTGCTTTCTGCAAAAACACTTCCAGCTAACACATTTGCCTCCACCTGCCCAGCAACGCAATCTTGTAGGATCACTGCTTTAAGGAGGACAAATCAAACCCAGGGCCCTCAGCAGACAGTAATCTCAAGAAGAAAATATACTCCATCCAGCCCACCAGAGTCACCCTTTTCCTCTTCCTGCCCCTACTGCTTGAGAAGCTAGACTCAGAACAAAATGGAAAAAAGCCCAGTTGTGTGAGTCACTGCAGCCATCCCAAGGGGCCTGGGCAAAATCCAGAGGACAGCTGAAAACAGCTGCTGTGAGATCCACTAAAACTGGGAGGGAAGGAGGAAAGAGGTTGAATTCATCATTTATTACACATCCCATTCTGGCCTTAGAAAGCTGGTTTTTATTTTCTATCCCAAAGTTTCTTCTCCCTTCTTTCTTAAGATTCTTCTAATAAAGGCTGCCAACAACTGATTCGCCACTAAAGCCCTGCTGACCATTATCCAACAGGGGCACCACTCCCACCTGAGTCTCCTACAATACCAGCAAACAAGAATCCAACAGGTAAGGAAAGAACTCTTTAAAAGTAGTTGTAAAGGCAAGCCATCTCTGACTTGAAAAAAGCTCTTTAAAAAAATTTTTTTTCACCAGGAAATATGAGACTGCTGAAATCTAGCAGAAAAACAGCCCCAGGGAAAGAGGGGTTCTACTTTCATTCCTCACATGATAATGTTGTACACACTACTGATTAAGGAAAAGGAAAGTGCCAGAGTGTTTCTCTGCACAGCTAGAAGGCCAGCAGCCTCTAGACTTTAATCCACTTTCCTGCTAGCCAAGAGGATGCAGATCTTCACACATCAGTCCTTGAGGTCCTAAAGAAAAAGTGGCTAACCCCTGGTTCACATACTAGACTAAAATAAGCAGTGTAACAAAAGGTACCTACTTGTCCTAAACAAAGACTTTTCCCAGTATGATAGATAAGGGAAGAAAAGGGACTTATCAGCATCTGGCACAAACTAGTATCAGTGAGGTCTAGTAATCTGAGACATGGGGAACTAATGAGCAGCACTCTCTTCCACCAGGTCTCGGCCCACACAGCCAGTCACCTTTCAAACCCCTGTGCCTACAGCTCAAATGGCTTTGAGCAACACACACTCCTGGGTGGTCAGTTTGGGATTCTTCTGTCATTTCCAGGTGTCCCCAAACTGCGGCCCCCTGAGGCCATTTATCCAGCCCCGCCGCACTTCCGGAAGGGGTACTTCTTTCATTGGTGGTCAGTGAGAGGAGCACTGTATGTGGCAGCCCTCCAACGGTCTGAGGGACAGTGAACTGGCCCCCTGTGTAAAAAGTCTGGAGACCCCTGTTTTAGACATTCACATGGTAGTAGTCAGTAGTCCATATACTTCAAATTCACCATCATCCTTGAGAACAAAAGAACTGCTGCCTTCAGAAGAGGTCTGGAGAGAATTTTTAAGCTAATTAAAAGCCCCTTCAGCTCTCCCAGGTGCCCACCTGACATTAGTAACAGTGTTCCTAAAGTAAGATGCAAAGACTCAACATATCCCTGTACATTCCCTTCTCCTTCACTACTGAACTTCAGTTACTTCTTACACACACACACACGCACACACAATTTAAGTATTTACTCTATTACATCATGTATGGACCTCTTGCAACTAATTTCCAAAGCCAGCAGTTGGAGATGCTAAGAGGAACTGGGGTGGGAAGGTAGTAAAGAGGAAAGTCTGAGTCAGCTTCCAGGGCCAGAGGAAAGTTTCCCTTGGACCCTGGGTTTAAGATTAAAATAACGTCAATTTTGTTAGAAAGACTGTAAAGTCATAAAAACTTTCCAGGTGCTGCAGCCTGCATTCTGGATGTCCTCCTCCCTGATGTTTCACCTTTCCAAGCATACAGCATATCTAGAAAAAAAATTGTGGTGCAATTTTGTATTAAATATGGTCTTTCTCACCAACAAATCAGCAGAATATATGATCCGTCACCATATTTTACACCATCAACTTAAACTGTTATTTAATTTCGGCTGAGGTTATATATCATCACCCAACTAAATCAAAGGCCTTTATCCTTGCTGACCACACTACCTCACACAGAGAAGAGCGTAAACAACACCTGTTAGTGTTTTACTTGATATAAAATGAGTGCAGGGTGAGATGGAAAGACTAGATCTAAATGTACAAAATGAGGAAGTGACAAAGGTAAGTCTTTCCAGAAGAAGCCATCCCCTAAACTTGGGAAGAAAGCTTCTGATCAAATCTCAGGAGGATACCATCTGAGGTCTCTGCAGAGATCTTTCCACCACAGATAGCACGGCCAAGCAGCCACAGCCACTTACACTGTCACCCCCTTCTCCTCCAGTCCTGCTTCTGATAACCACAATCACTTCCTCCCCTATTAGCCCACAGTGACAGCTGCTGCCATGATAATCAGCAATGATTATAATAAGTTTAGTCATCTGTTTTCAATGGCAACTTGAGGAAACCATCAGGCAGCTCCGGGGATCCATGAGGCTGAAAAGGTAAAAAGGGATTGTGAGAAAAAGTTATTAACATCAACTAAAAAGTAAAGTCAACTCAAATGTGTGCATGATAAAAACCACAGGATTTTTTTAAAGGTTCTTTTCCCCTAACCAAGGCAACAAAAGTGAAGGATCACAATTAGGGTCTGGGGGCAAAGTACAAATTGATTTTTTTTTAATAATTGAACATTATACTTTAGCAGGATTTGTCATAAAAATTTAGGTTAACTATGCATTGTTGGGACAGTTATTGTTATCTATGCTCAGCAGATGGGGAAGAAGTTCAGCATTTCAGCTCAAGGTTTCACAGAAGACACTTATCCAAAGACAGAGCTGGATTTCTGAAAGGCCTAATTTGTGGAGAGAACTTCTGTCTTAGACATGAAATACAAAACATACAGAAACGCACTGTTAATTTTACACATTTAATATCCAAAAACAGGAAATGTAGGAGTTATAGTTCTTATAGCAATGCTAAAACACATTCACTATATTTAAACAGAATTTTAGAGCTAGAAGGGATGGCTAGGCAATAAATCAACATAATTACAGTTCCAACCACACTTGTGTCCAAAGAGTTCGAAGCACTTGGCTTTAAATATATACTATATATCAGGGGTCGGGAACCTTTTTGGCTGAGAGAGCCATGAATGCCACATATTTTAAAATGTAATTCCAAGGCCCTGGCCAGTTGGCTCAGTGGTAGAGCATCGGCCTGGCATGCAGAGGTCCCGGGTTCGATTCCCGGCCAGGGCACACAGGAGAAGCGCCCATCTGCTTCTCCACCCCTCCCCCTCTCCTTCCTCTCTGTCTCTCTCTTCCCCTCCTGCCCCCGAAGCTCCATTGGAGCAAAGATGGCCCAGGCGCTGGGGATATCTCCTTGGCCTCTGCCCCAGGCGCTAGAGTGGCTCTGGTCACGAAAGAGCGTCACCCCCTGGTGGGCATGCGAAAGAGCGTCACCCCCTGGTGGGCATGCCGGGTGGATCCCGGTTGGGCGCATGCGGGAGTCTGTCTGACTGTCTCCCGTTTCCAGCTTCAGAAAAATACAAAAAAAAATAAAATAAAAAAATAAAAATAAAATGTAATTCCATGAGAGCCATACAACAACCCGTGTACATTATACATTATCTAATAAAAATTTGGTGTTATCCCAGAGGACAGCTGTGATTGGCTCCAGCCACCCGCAACCATGAACATGAACGGTAGGAAATGAATGAATTGTAATACATGAGAATGTTTATATTTTTAACATTATTTCTTTTATTAAAGATTTGTCTGCGAGCCAGATGCAGCCATCAAAAGAGTTCTAAAACACTGCTAAATCAGTAAGTTCTTCCCTACTGCTAACCTGTACTGGCCCTCAGGACTCATCATCTGCTAGCTCTCCTTGAATTCTTGAACCCTGTATAATGAAGATCTCTGTTCCTTCTCAGCTCCTCCTTCATCTGTAGACCAGATCACCAACTGGACCCCTGGGGTCCCTTTCTACATCTTTGAACTTTGCTTCACTCTTTTAATACTTATACGTCCTAACATTAACTCGTTTCTTAAACACACATAAAAACCTTCCAAAGCCTGGAGAGGCCACCAGTTGGAGCTGGCATCCTCTTACTGCTGCTTTCCTATCAATTCATTTCATTCATTATTCAGCAAACATTTATTGTGTGACAACTGTATAATATGTATTATATAGTAAGTTAAAAAGAGAAACCAGGCCCTGGCCAGTTGGCTCAGCGGTAGAGCGTCGGCCTGGCGTGCGGGGAACCCGGGTTCGATTCCCGGCCAGGGCACACAGGAGAAGTGCCCATTTGCTTCTCCACCCCCTCTCCTTCCTCTCTGTCTCTCTCTTCCCCTCCCGCAGCAAGGCTCCATTGGAGCAAAGATGGCCCGGGCGCTGGGGATGGCTCTTTGGCCTCTGCCCCAGGCGCTAGAGTGGCTCTGGTCGCTGGCGGCAGAGCGACGCCCTGGAGGGGCAGAGCATCGCCCCCTGGTGGGCAGAGCGTAGCCCCTGGTGGGAGTGCCAGGTGGATCCCGGTCGGGTGCATGCGGGAGTCTGTCTGACTGTCTCTCCCGTTTCCAGCTTCAGAAAAATACAAAAAAAAAAAAAAAAGAGAGAGAAAAACCAAACCTGGTCCCCGTTTTATAAAACTAGGAACTTTAGGACAAATTTTCAAAATTAACCCTCTTAGCACAGCATACAGAAAGAAACCCGCTTCGGGGCGAGCCTTTCGCAATTCATATACAAACACTAAACTGAGGGCCCTGGGGAACCTTTAGGGAAGGAGCACAGGTTGGAAGTGGTGGTCAAAGTGGCCGCTGGCTTTATGTACTTATAAGAATATATTTGCACATAATTTATTATTAACATAATTTAAACATAAACTTCAAGATAATGGCTAACTAATCTTTATAGTCCTAATGCCTCTTTGCATGGTGCCTGGCACATCAACTGAGCTCCATAAATGGTCACTAAATGAAGACTAAATGGATGTGCAGAGTTCTAAAGAGGTGAATGGAAGGGAGAAAAACTATTATTCTGCCGCCTTTACTCAACACCTGTTCCTTTAAAGTTAATGCAGAGGAAGAAATGAAAGTGAATGCAGGGTTTCTCATCCACAGCACTACTGACATTTTGGGCTGGAGAATTTCTCATTGTAAGGGGCTTCCCTATGCATTTAGGGTTTTGAAGCAGTATTCCTGGCCTCTCCCCCCTTGATGCCAACAGCACCTCTATAGTCATGATAATCAAAAATGTCTCCAAACATTGTCAACTGCCCCTTGGGGGCAAAACCTCCCCCAGTTGAGAATCATTGAGTTACTTATATATCATCCTCTCCACTTCCTCAACCATGACTTTCCCTCTACCTATCCAATGATTTCAGTACTTAGTCCTCAATTATTTCAACACTCCAGCTGACAACCCTTCCAAAGCCTCCAATCTCTTAAACCTACTGATTTCCAGGAGGCTTTACCTCTATCACAATCATCCATTAAATAGCTACACCTCAGGAATCATCACTACCCAAACTCTTCTGAACACCAAAATCTCAAACTCATATAGCCTGTCCTCTGTCTTCTTCCTCCCCCTTATTCCACCTGAACCTGTTTGTCCCAGTTTACCAATGCTCAGCCCAGTGTACTGTGCACTTGGCCAAACTCGTGGGCTTCTAAGTACCATATTTCAAAGTCAGGAAACCACCAGGCCTACTCTATCCAAGCTGGCACTTAACAAGATTTAGCAATCTTTTTTTTACTTTCTGATGAATCTTTATTACACTGGAACAGTCCCTGCTTCTAAACTTCTCTACTCTCCTCAAAGTGCTACCACCACTCTGACTACAGGCTATTACATACATTCTTTCCCTAATTGAAGAAAAATGAAGGTCCTCATGAGGTTCTCTCAGATAAACTCCATCAACTTCCCTTCTCATTACACCTCAAACACATTAGGTGCTCAATAAATATGTTTTATATTTATGAAAGAAAAACATAAAGGCTTTATATTGGCTGTATTTTAAAGAGTGATTTTTATGAGGAAAAAAAAGCTCTAAATTTTGTTCTAATCCAAAATGTTATCCTACAATACTAAGCAACCTTAAGGAAAGTCAACACACCTCTCCAGTTTCTCAAGGTTGCCACCACCAAACAATGGCACATCCTGCTGCTGCAAAAGGACCCTCTGGGTAATCACTGAGCACAGGTTTTAGAATGACATATAAAATATAAACTCCAATGATAACTGACCATACCACAAATAAAAAGTGCTTCCCAAAACCATGAATGATTCTTAAAACCCCAATTCAATGAAATGAAGACAGGTGCCTTAATAGGATGAGAGGATCAATGGCCCTACCACATGCTAAGGACTGGTCATGTAACTCTCTGTCAAGACTGACAAATATTCCCTAAGAGTAAAAACTGCTCTGCAACAGGAGAGGAGGGCTTTAAGTAATTAATTAGCATAGGCAACTGTGCTCTAATGCAGTGGTCCCCAACCTTTTTTGGGCCATGGACCGGTTTAATGTCAGAAAATATTTTCACGGACTGGCCTTTAGGGTGGGACGAATAAATGTATCACGTGACTGAGACAAGCATCAAGAGTGAGTCTTAGACGGATGTAACAGAGGGAATCCGGTCATTTTTAAAAAATAAAACATCGGACCAGGCTGTGGTGCAGTGGATAGAGCGTCGGACTCGGATGCAGAAGGACTCAGGTTCGAGACCCCGAGGTTGCCAGCTTGAGCGCGGGCTCATCTGGTTTGAGCAAAGCTCACCAGCTTGGACCCAACGTCTCTGGCTTGAGCAAGGGGTTACTCGGTCTGCTGTAGCCCCACAGTCAGGGCACATATGAGAAAGCAATCAATGAACAATGAAGGTGTCGCAAGGAAAAACTGATGATTGATGCTTCTCATCTCTTTCCATTTGTCTGTCTGTCCCTATCTATCCCTCTCTCAGACTCTCTCTGTCTCTGTAAAAAATAAAAATAAATTTAAAAAAAAAACATCATTCAGACTTAAATATAAATAAAACGGAAATAATGTAAGTTATTTATTCTTTCTCTGCGGACCAGTACCAAATGGCCCATAGACCGGTACCAGTCCGCGGCCCAGGGTTTGGGGACCACTGCTCTAATGCCTTCTACAGATAAAAGTTTTCTGTCAGAAAAAACAGGCAGCATCTATATATGTTCTACTTAAAGAATCTCTGGGCCCTACTGAATCTAAGGCACATTTCCATCAGCTTGTGTCTCATAAGGTAATTATGTAATAGAAGTATGGCGAGAGCTTTGGCAAAATAAAGCCAATCGTTTCTCAAGAAGTGTTCTTAACTTCTTTTTCTTGACCTTGAGCTTATGGAAGCTTAGACAAGTATCTTAAAAGCATTTGTAGTCAGCCATTTTTGGTAACTTGTAAGCAAAATTATTTTTAGCTGAAAAAATTTATTTCAGTACCTCTTTTGTAACTCAGAAGCATCTGACCAGGTTTGGTTCAAGCTTTCCAGAATAATTTATCTGTAGATTCAAAGTATAGAACATTTCAGTTTCAAAGGAGAAACTTTCTCCATAAGAGGCATGAGCAACCAATACGTGCTAATATGTAAGATATGTGAAGAAATATTACTTGCCTACCTGCCACCTACCCTGGTATACAGTGGAGATTAAGCACTTAAAAATGTTCATAAAATTTTTTGAAAGCCTCTGATGGACAAAGCATTGTTGTGACAGCATTCCTGCTATGAAGAGCAACATGTAATGCCTGCACGGTATAAAGGGTGGCTTCATATAAATTTAAATATAATGAAATGGAACATAAGGTTCAAGTTATTTCCATGCGGCACTCAAACTGTGATGCTAAATAGGGGGGAAAAGACAGCTGAAAAAAAATGTAATTCTGCTAGAAGGCTACACAACCACATATATACAACATAATCAAATACAGGTTTTCTTTCTTCTCTCTCTCTCTCTCTCATGAAAAAAGACAGTGTTTCTATCCCACGCACCAGAGGCTGTGCTCCTGGAGAGGTAGAATAACCCAAACCCCATCATCTGCAAGGGGGTGGCAGTCTGTAGATGAACAAACTACCAAAGACACTGAGAAAATCTCCTGCCCTCATGCTCTCCATTCCAAGCCTACTGACCCACCTGCAGCTCCTCTCACACCTTCTCCTTTTACAGGCTGTTTCTTCCCCTGGAATGGCCTGCCCCTCATTCTCCTCTGCCTGCCTTCCTCCTACTCACTCAATATTCAGCAACAGCTCCTGCAGAATGTTCTCCCTGTGCCCATCCCCACCAGGCTGGGTAAGAATCATTCTGTTATTATGCTCCCACAGAAACACTGTCCTCACTTCTCTCAGGATACAGAAGCTCCTCTGTTTACCATCAGGTTAGGTCTGGAATGAAAGACAGCAGCTAAGTCTATTAGTTCATAAAATTCCAATGTGAAAAAAACCAAATAACTCATGGTGCATACCTAGTGAGGGAACATTTCTGAAGAAAGCTGCAGAGGCTTATGTTTGTGGTTTTGACTTGTTTTGTTTCTTCTCAACTCACTTTGTCATTTTGCACTTGACCCTTTATAATTGTCCATGCTGCTGAATCATTCATCTCGTAGACACATTCAACACTGCTTCCATTTTATCATCTCTACATTTATCCACCCCTTTGTATCAGCATTCTCATTATAATCAGCAGATTTTCTCCTTACTGGATAAGACAGTTAATAATAAATAGTAAGAGAAGTTAGTAATATAAGCACTGAAAACACCCTATACACCAGTAAACAATGTGATAGATAAAATAACCTATGCCACCACTAGCACCATTTTTCCTTTGTAGTATGCAGAATTGGCACTTTTGCTCCAGCGCATACCTTTATTCATTAGTCTCTGAAAATTCGCAAGTTCAAAGATCATAACATAAGTACAAGAGTGCATGTATTAATTCCTAGGTAATGTTAATAAATTATTTAAATGTTTTTTATTTATTAACTTTAGAGAGAGGAAGAAAGGGGGAGGAGAGAGAGGGAGGAGGGAGGAGAGAGGGAAAAGGGGGAACATCAATCTGTTCCTGTACGTGCCCTGACCAGAGATCAAACCGGCAATCTCTGCTTTGGGATGACACTCTAACCAACAAAACTATACAGCCAGGGCAGGTGTCCCCAAACTGCGGCCCCCTGAGGCCATTTATCTGCCCTCTCCCTGCCGCACTTCCGGAAGTGGCACCTCTTTCATTGGTGGTCAGTGAGAGGAGCACTGTATGTGGCGGCCCTCCAATGGTCTGAGGGACAGTGAACTGGCCCCCTGTGTAAAAAGTTTGGGGACCCCTGAGCCAGGACATAGTAAATTATTTTTAAAATAACACATATATATAATTTAAAACTCAAAAAGCACAAAAGGTATACCATGAAAATTAAGTCTTCCCCTACCCACCCCCCTATTCCTGTCACTCAGTACCTCTACCCAGAGGCAACCACTGTTAGAGAGTTTTGCGTTTCCTGATGAGACTAGGTGCATGTTAATATATACTTTCTTTCATTACACAAACAGTAGCAAGCTATACACTATTCTGCATCTTGACTTTTTCACTTGATGTATTTTAAAATCTTCTGTGTCCATTCATATAAAGCTCTTTTTACTTTTTTTTTTTTTTTTTTCATTTTTCTGAAGCTGGAAACGGGGAGAGACAGTCAGAAAGACTCCCGCATGCGCCCGACCGGGATCCACCCGGCACGCCCACCAGGGGGCGACGCCCTGCCCACCAGGGGGCGACGCTCTGCCCATCCTGGGCGTCGCCATATTGTGACCAGAGCCACTCTAGCGCCTGGGGCAGAGGCCACAGAGCCATCCCCAGCGCCCCGGCCATCTTTGCTCCAATGGCTGCGGGAGGGGAAGAGAGAGACAGAGAGGAAAGCGCGGCGGCGGAGGGATGGAGAAGCAAATGGGCGCTTCTCCTGTGTGCCCTGGCCGGGAATCGAACCCGGGTCCTCCGCACGCTAGGCCGACGCTCTACCGCTGAGCCAACCGGCCAGGGCCATATAAAGCTCTTTTTAATGGCTGCAGGGTATTCCATTGTATGAATGTAACTTTAGTTCACAGGTTTCCTATCAAAGAGCATTTTGGTTTTTCAATATTTTATTATTTCAAATAATGTTTTTTGGTTTCTTTTACAGAGACAGAAAGAATCAGAGAGAGGGACAAATAGGAAGAGACAGACAGGAAGGGAGATGAGAAGCATCAATTCTTGGTTGCAGCACCTTTGTTGTTCACTTTTTTTTCTGTTGTTCATTGATTGTGTTCTCATATGTGCCTGACGAGGGAGGGGGTACCTACAGCAGAGCGAGTGACCCCTTGCTCAAGCCAGCGACCTTGGGCTTCAAGCCAGTGACCTTTGGGCTCAAGCCAGAGACCATGGGGTCATGTCTATGATCCCATGCTCAAGCCAGCGACCCCGCGCTCTAGCTGGATGAACCCAAGCTCAAGCCAGTGACCTTGGGGTTTCAAACCTGGGTCCTCTGTGTCCCAGTCCAAAGCTCTATCCACTGCACAACCGCCTGGTCAGGCAAATAATGTTTTAATGTATATCACATTACACATGGACAAAGAGTATCTGTAGGATAAATTCCTAGAGATGGAACCAGTGAGTCAAAGAATGTATGCATGTTACATCTTAACAGATACTGCTAAGTAGCTCTCTCTTTCTGGCAGTTTTGGAACTTTTTACCCCACTGGCAATATGAGAACCTACTTCTCTAACAGCGCGTGATCACATTTTTATTCTAACGTATTGTTGTTCCGGAAACCAACCCAAAAAATCTCACAGGTTCCATAAAAACACTCCTTTAACTCTGTAACCCTGGGGGTTCAACATGACCTAAGCATTCAAATGTTGTTGAAAGAATAAATGACCAACCAAAATTAGGTAAGGACTTTTGCATAATATGAGAGGTTTACTTTCAGTTTATATAAAGAACAATAAAACTGATTTAAATATTAGCTCTCTTCCATTTTAGAGAGAGAAACTGAAGAAAGAGTGGATTGGATGGATGGATTGATTCTGATCTAAAGTGGTTTCTCCTAGAGCCCTGGTTGGCAAACTGCAGCTTGCAAGCCACAGGCGGCCCTTTGGCCCTTGACTGTGGCTCTTCCACAAAATACCACATGTAGGCGCTACCTCGATAAGGAATGTACCTACCTATATAGTTTAAGTTTAAAAAATTTGGTTCTCAAAAGAAATTTCAATCGTTGTACTGTTGATATTTGGCTCTGCTGACTAATGAGTTTGCTGACCACTGTCAGAGGTTTTAAAAAATCAGGAAAGATTCACTCCTGTCTGAAACAGGTAGGTACTGCCTTACCTTACAGTAAGGCATATATATAGCCTTTCTTCAAAATGTCAAGACACACTCAAGCGCCTCCAATGCAGCACCCAAAGGAGCAGCAAGATTCTTTCTCTGAAACTGTCATGGGATACTAGTTTCTCTCATCAGTATTCTTTTCACACAGCTTCCCCAAAAAATTGACTCTTGTCATGTCTCATCATGTATTGCAGTGGTCCCCAACCCAGGCCGCGGACCAGTACCGGTCTGTGGGCCATTTGGTACCGGTCCGCAGAGAAAGAATAAATAACTTACATTATTTCCGTTTTGTTTATATTTAAGTCTGAACAATGTTTTATTTTTTAAAAATGACCAGATTCCCTGTTACATCCATCTGAGACTCACTCTTGACACTTGTCTCGGTCACGTGATACATTTATCTGTCCCACCCTAAAGGCCAGTCCCTGAAAATATTTTCTGATATTAAACTGGTCCGTGGCCCAAAAAAGGTTGGGGACCACTGATGTATTGTACACAATCACATAGTTGGTTAACATTTTGTTGATTTGCTTCTGTATAGTGCATGGCATGATTAACACTAAAAATCTCTCTATGAATACAATAAATGCTGAACTCTGCACAGCCCTTGGTCACCATGTGTTTTCCATGGTCTCTGGTGCCGTACGTGGTGCCATAACAACAGATAACAATTATATAGTGTTGATCATGGACCAGGCACATTATATTTATTATATTAACACATTTAATACAACTATCTTGTGAGGTAGAAACTATTACTATAGCCATTTTAGGCAGCCCGGGAACTGGCCTAAGCCAGCCGGAGGGCTATGCTGCTGGCCTGGCTGGGCGTGGAAATGCTTCGATTACAGAGAATCCTTCGCCAGATTAGGCCAGTGTACAGGGCACTGGCTCCTCACCTCACTCGGGCTAATGCCAAAGATGTAAAATTTGGTGCAGATGCCCAAGCCTTAATGCTTCAAGGTATAGATCTTTTAGCTGATGCTGTGGCCGTTACTATGAGGCCAAAGGGAAGAACAGTGATTATTGAACAGAGCTGGGGAAGTCCCAAAGTAACAAAAGATGGTGTGACCGTTGCAAAGTCCATTGACTTAAAAGATAAATATAAAAATATTGGCGCTAAACTTGTGCAAGATGTTGCCAATAATACAAACGAAGAGGCTGGGGATGGTCCACCACTGCCACTGTACTGGCACATTCTATTGCTAAGGAGGGCTTTGAAAAGATCAGTAAATGTGCTAATCTAGTGGAAATCAGAAGAGGTGTGATGTTGGCTGTTGATGCTGTAATATCTGAACTTAAGAAGCAGTCTAAACCTGTGACAACCTTGCCTGATCTGTGGCGGTACAGTGAATAAAGCGTCGACCTGGAAATGCTGAAGTCGCCGGTTCAAAGCCCTGGGCTTGCCTGGTCAAGACACATATGGGAGTTGATGCTTCCTGCTCCTCCCCCCTTCTCTCTCTCTCTCTCTCTCTTTCCTCTCTAAAATGAATAAATAAAAAATATATATTAAACCTGTGACAACCCCTGAAGAAACAGCTCAGGTTGCTACAATTTCTGAAAATGAAGACAAAGAAATTGGCAACATAATTTCTGATGCAATGAAAAAGGTTGGAAGAAAGGGCGTCATTACAGTCAAGGATGGAAAAACACTGAATGATGAATTAGAAATTATTGAGGGCATGAAGTTTGATCGAGGTTATATTTCTCCATACTTTATTAATACTGCAAAAGGTCAAAAATGTGAATTCCAAGATGCCTATGTTCTGTTGCGTGAAAAGAACACTCCATTGTTCAGTCCATTGTACCTGCTCTTGAAATTGCCAATGCTCACCGTAAGCCCTTGGTCATAATTGCTGAATATGTTGATGGAGAAGCTCTAAGTACACTTGTTTTGAATAGGCTAAAAGTTGGTCTTCAAGTTATAGCAGTCAAAGCTCCAGGTTTTGGTGACAACAGAAAGAACCAGCTTAAAGAATGGCTATTGCTACTGGTGGTGCAGTGTTTGGAGAAGAAGGATTAACTCTAAATCTTGAAGATGTTCAGCCTCATGACTTAGGAAAAGTTGGAGAGGTCATTGTGACAAAGAAGATGCCATGCTCCTGAAAGGAAAAGATGACAACGCTCAAATTGAAAAACGTATTCAAGAAATCATCGAGCAGTTAGATATCACAACTAGTGAATATGAAAAGGAAAAACTAAATGAGCGTCTGGCAAAACTCTCAGATGGAGTAGTTGTGCTGAAGGTTGGTGGGACAAGCGATGTTGAAGTCAATGAAAAGAAAGACAGAGTAACAGATGCCCTCAGTGCTACAACAGCTGCTGTTGAGGAAGGCATTGTTCTGGGAGGGGGCTGTGTCCTGCTTTGGTGCAATCCAGCCTTGGATTCGTTAACTCCAACTAATGAAGATCAAAAAATTGGTATAGAAATTATTTTAAAAAGCACTCAAAATTCCTGCAATGACTATTGCTAAGAATGCAGGTGTTGAGGGATCGTTGATAGTTGAGAAAATTATGCAGGGTTCCTCAGAAGTTGGCTATGATGCTATGCTTGGAGATTTTGTGAATCTGGTAGAAAAAGGAATCATTGATCCAACTAAGGTTATAAGAACTGCTTTATTGGATGCTGCTAGAGTGGCCTCGCTGTTAACAACAGCAGAATGTGTAGTCACAGAAATCCCTAAGGAGGAGAAAGAGCCTGCAATGGGAGGGATGGGTAGAATGGGAGGTGGCATGGGAGGCAGCATGTTCTAACCCCAGAATAGAGCTTTATCATTAGTAATGAGAACTGTGAGATGAAGCTCGAGGCAGTGCTCCTCACCTATAACTTCAGAGAAGTCAGTAAAGGAAATGACTGAAGAAAAGGCTGGCTGATGTAAGAAAATCACTAATAACCATCAGTTACTGGTTTCCGTTGATAACATACAATGGTTTACTGCTGTCATTGTCCATGCCTACAGGTAATTTATTTTGTATTTTTGAATAAAAATACATTTGTACATTCCTGATAACTAAGTGCAAGAGCCATGTACCAATGTACTGCTTTCAACTTAAATCACTGAGGTATTTTTACTATTCTGTTAAAATCAGGATTTTAGTGCTTGCCATCACCCAATGAGAAGTTAAGAAGCAGCCTTTCTGTGGAGAGTAAGAACAATTGTGTACAAAGTAGAGAAATATCCAATTATGTGACCTTTGTGTAATAAAAATGTTTCAAATTTTAAAAATAAAAGTGAAGCACAGAGGCGATAACTTGCCCAAAGGACAGAGTTACATAGGTATAGAGATAGAATTTGAATCTAAGCAGTCTGATACCAGAATGGGTCCTCTTAACCCAGTATCTTAGTACAGTGTGATAAAGCTGCACACAAAACATATGTTACCAAAACACTAAGCTTTGACATATACTCTGTGGACACCTCTATCAGAGCAATTACCACACTGTATTAAAATTATCTGTGTACATATCCACTTCCCCATTGCAAGTTCAAGTCTTAGTCATCATTGTGCCTAGCACTACCAAGACTCATAAATTCTTCAACAAGGTTTTAGCTTAAGAGAATATCATTTCTATTTCTTGGGTGTGCACTTCATATTTTCAATGTTAGTGCTTCTTCAGCTCCTGTGTGCTACCACTTCCTAAGACCCATCTGCTTTAAGACAAGATCTGCTTCTCAAATTGTGCTGCTTCCCTAGAGATGCTGGCCAGACCTCTCAAACTGCCTGGGGTACATTCTTGGAGCCCTGAAACACCACCAAGACCTACACACCATTCCTGCTGGGCAGGGCACAGGCAGTACAGCTCCCACCCCCAGCAGCCAGCAGCCTGGATCAGCAGCTCTTATCAGGAAGATGGAGTAATTTGAGCCACCTGCCAACCCATCTCTCAACTGCTTAGACAGGCCCTTTCTGCTATCAAGTTGCACAAATGCCTGGAAACCTTATACGGGGTGTGAAGGAAGAAGCAATAGGGGAAACAACATAGCATCTGGTGCCCTGCCTGCTTCCATTCACTGCTTGGGGCCATAGAGATCAAGTAGACCTAATTCACTCCAGTGAGGCCTTGGGACTATAAAGATTGTATGGTGGGTGAGATTAATATTACCATACAATAGAGATCAGTATTCATCTAGAGTGCAAGACACATCCCCACTGGCGTCATTCTCCAAACAGCTGGAATGCTACCTCCTCTATAATATTCTTGTGAAGACAAAGGTCCACTGCAAACGCCAACTCTGAAAGGCACAACTTTACTTCATATCTTTAATTGCAGAAGTCTGTAAAGGATAGCAGAGCTAGAGACAAGACTAAGCTTGAAATCTGTTCATTGTATGTCTAAATCAGAATCCATTATTGTTTAGTAAGCAAAAGAAAAATATTCCCTGTCTGTTGAACCATAGGTATTTATATCCCATCAAGTCTCCAAAGCAGAGTGGGCATATCCCAGGGCTAAAAGGCATTCACTCAATCCTGGGCCTTTCCACAAACACAGGGGGCTAAGTGAAACTAGCAGCAATATGGCTGCCAAGATGCAAACACCTATCAGGATTAAACCTTTCTTTCTCATAATTCAATACAAAACCTGGCTCACTTAACAGCACTGACATTCAATTAGAATAAACCTGGGCATTTTGGGTACGTCTGGTATAAAAGATGTCATACTGAATAAAATCACACTGCAGTTTGATTCTTTGTGCAGTGACTCAGGGAGATCCTGAGTATCATTAATAACTCAATGACATACAAGATATATGATCCAAAATAGGCCCCAATAAGGCAAAAAGACAAGACCAGGAAGCAGCTGACTGGGGCAGCTGGAGAGCTGAGAAAGCCTTATTTTACTCAAACATCTTTGAAAGGTAGTACCAGTCAGGGATGTGTAGGTATTCATGTGAAAGAATGGAGATGCAAATTAGTTCTCCCACATTGTGAGTCCATGATTCTAATAAAAAACAAAAGAAAGAAAGGACTCAAACTTTGTGAGATCCAGTACTAATCCTAGTCATCCTTACCAGAAACATTTCGATCTAGTTATTTCAGTACACCAAAACAGAATAATCCCAATTCCATAAACCTAACAAATAGAGAAAAAAAATCTAAACTGATATAAAAGTGATCTCCAAATATATAGAAAAGCAAAGCAAAGATAAATATGCACAGTAATACTACCACTTGAGATTTTAAAAAGGAGTGGAGAGCCTGACCAGGTGGAGGCACAGTGGATAGAGCATCAACCTGGAACACTGAGGACCCAGGTTTGAAACGCGGAGATCATCACCCCTCCCCCTCCCCTTCTCTCTCGGCACCCCCTACCCTCCCTGCTGCAGCCCTGGCTCCAGCAAGTTGGCTTGCAGCTCTGATGGTGGCTCTGTGACCTCCACCTCAAGCGCTAAAAAAAAAAAAAATGGCTCGGTGGCTGAGCAACAGAGCAACAGCCCCAGATGGACAGAGCATTACCCCCTAGTGCAATGGTAGTCAACCTGGTCCCTACCGCCCACTAGTGGGCGTTCCAGCTTTCATGGTGGGCGGTAGCGGAGCAACCAAAGTATAAATAAAAAGAGAGATTTAAGTAAGATGTTTTTTAAAGATTTATTCTGCCAAACTTAGCGAAAATCCAACATAAAGTACTTGGTAAGTAATTATTATCATATGCTTTAACTTGCTGTAACTCTGCTTTATAAATTTTTTTTCCTTTTTTTTTTCTTTTTTTTTTTCTTTTTTTGTATTTTTCTGAAGCTGGAAACGGGGAGAGACAGTCAGACAGACTCCCGCATGCGCCCGACCGGGATCCACCCAGCACGCCCACCAGGGGCAACGCTCTGCCCACCAGGGGGTGATGCTCTGCCCCTCCGGGGCGTCGCTCTGTTGCGACCAGAGCCACTCTAGCGCCTGGGGCAGAGGCCAAGGAGCCATCCCCAGCGCCCAGGACATCCTTGCTCCAATGGAGCCTCGGCTGCGGGAGGGGAAGAGAGAGAGAGGAAGGAGGGGGTGGGGGTGGAGAAGCAAATGGGCGCTTCTCCTATGTGCCCTGGCCGGGAATCAAACCCGGGTCCCCCGCACGCCAGGTCGACGCTCTACCGCTGAGCCAACCGGCCAGGGCCTGCTTTATAAATTTTATAAAGTTAAGTTACTTCCCTACTTTATAAGTCACCATTACTGTGGAACTGGTGGGCGGTTAGAAAATTTTACTACTAACAGAGACATAAAAGTGGGTGGTAGGTATAAAAAGGTTGACTACCCCCCTGCCCTAGTGGGCTTGCCAGGTGGATCCCAGTTGGGGCGCATGTGGTAGTCTGTCTCTCTGCCTGCCCTCCTCTCACTAAAAAAAAAAAAAAAAGGGGGGGGAAACTCAAGGTCTCTGGCTTGAACCCAAGGTCACTGGTGGCTTGGCTGGAGTCCCTCAACCCCCAACAAGGCACATATGACAAACCATCAATGAACAACTAAAGTACCACAACTATGAGTTGATGCTTCTCATCTCTCTCCCTTCCTGTCCGTCTCTGACTCTAGCTAAAAAAAATAAATAAATTTAAATTGAAATAAAAGGAGTGGAGAAAATGTTATGCAGGTACTATCTTTGGAAGGATACCCAGGTAATTAACCACAGCAATCATCTGCAAGGAAACACTAGGTAGCTGGCAGAAGGCAGAGATATTTTACTCTTCAATTTTTTGCATATTCTGAATCACAACCATAGGAATATAAATGTAAAAATAAATGTAAAGAAAAGAAAAAGTAAAAAACTCCATATACAAAACTCTCAGAGAACTTTCACTAAAACAGTAAAAAAGACTAAGAAATGAAATATTCTATTTAGCTCTAAAGCCAAAAGCTTGAGCATATTGTCTGCTCTCACATACTCTCTCTGAGCCTGAGATAACTTGTCCATTAAAACGAGTCCATCATCTACTTTACCTGACTGAAGCAGAGCTGGTCCAGATAACTTCTACATGCCTTCAGCTCTTATGATTTTATACTACTCACCATAATCAATCTGTTGATTTATCTACTGTTGATATATAATTTGGTCAAATCAGAGATGGAAAAACTTTGAGGCAAAAAAACGCACACCAACAAACCATCATATATACAATTATTCCACTTAAATTCCCCTGAATATGAACTACAGAAAAGTGAGATAAGTCACTAATACAATGTGAGGCACATGCAAGTACACAATAAATTTTAGCAAAACCCCAATTTGATATACTGGCTAGATCCAAATCAATTATTGAAGAAACTGGGGTTCAATGTTATCTTCAAGTTCCACATGAATCAGCTTTCAGGTTAATGGGTAAAATGTTTCCAATATTAAATTTACAGTATGCAAAGACAAGAAAGCACATAATCACTCTATCCCTCAGCATCATACTCTTCTGTCTGAGGGCTGAGTCCCAGAGGGAAAGGCCACTGGATAAAGAGCCACAGATCTGAGTAGACTGTATCAGCTTTGCCACTTCTTAGTCATGGGGCTTACAAAGACATAATTTCTATCTGAAGAATCACTTATCTTTTGGGGTTGTTATAAGGAATAAATAAATACCTATGTCAAAACATTCTATAAACTAAAATATAATATAAATTTAACAATTGAGTAGGATGTGCAATTCTAGTCACCATACTTCAAATCCAAAGATTGTGATTACAGAAAAAGCAACACAAATTAAGAGATTTTTTAATAGATTATATTAATGTTCACTTATTTTTTTCAGCACTTACTGAGTTCTTATTATCATACATCCCCGACACTGAAGGAGGAACCAAGGATATAAAGATTAAGGGACTGTGCCTGACCAGGTGGTGGCACAGTGCATAGAGCATCAGACTGGGACGCGGACGACCCAGGTTCAAAACCCCAAGGTCGCCAGCTTGAGAGCAGGTTCATCTGGTTTGAGCAAGGCTCACCAGCTTAAACCCAAGGTTGCTGGCTTGAGTAAGGGGTCAGTTGGTCTGCTGTAGCCCCCCGGTCAAGGCACATATGAGAAAGCAATCAATGAACAACTAAGGTGCCACAACGAAGAATTGATGCTTCTCATCTCTCTCCCTTCCTGTCTGTCTGTCCCTATCTGTCCCTCTATCTCTCTGTCACACACACAAAAAAAAGATTAAGAGACTGTTCCTGCTTTTAAGGAACTCAAAAAGCACTAGGGTACAAAAATATAGGACTGGGTAATAATAAAAGCTATTATATAAGGTGAGGCAAAAATAGATTTCTTTTTCCAAGTGAGAGGAGGGGAGAAAGAAAGCCAGCCTCCTGTATACACCCCAACTGGGATCCACCTGGCAAACCCCATCTGGGGCCGATGCTCTGCCCATCTGGGGCTATACTCACAACTGAGCTACTTTTAGCATTTGAGGTGGAGGCTCCATGAAGCCATCCTCAGAACCCAGGGCCGATGCACTCGAACCCATAAAACCATGGCTGCCTGCAGGAGCCTGACCAGGCAGGGGCACAGTGGACAGAGTGTCAGACTGGGACACAGAGGACCCAGATTTGAAACCCCAAGGTCGCCAGCTTGAGCGCGGACTCATCTGGCTTCAGCACAGGCTTGCCAGCTTGAGCATGGGGTCGCTGGCTTGAGCATGGGATCATAAACACAACCCCATGGTCACTGGCTTGAGCCCAAAGATTGCTTGCTTGAAGCCCAAGGTCACTGGCTTGAGCAAGGTGTCACTCGCTCTGCTGTAGCCCCCTAGTCAAGGCACATATGAGAAAGCAATCAATAAACAACTAAGGAGCAGCAATGAAGAATTGATGCTTCTCACTTCTCTCCCTTCTGGATTGTCCCTGTGTCTCTCTCACAAAAAAAAAAAAAAAAAGAACCATAGCTGCGGGAGCGGGGAGCAGAAAGGGGGGGAGGAGGGAGGGGGGAGGGGAGGAGGAGGAGGGAGGACGAAGGAGGGGGAAGGAAGAGGGAGGATGGAGGATGGAGGAGGGAGGAGAAAAGAGGGAAGAGGGAGAAGAAAAGAGGGAGGAGGGAGAAGAGAGGAAAAAAGAGGGAAGAGGGAGGAGGGAGAATGGAGAGGGAGCACGGAGAGGGAGAGGGAGAGAGAGAAGGGGGAGGGGTGGAGAAGTTGATGGTCGCCTCGCCTGTGTACCCTGCCAGGGAATCAAACCCAGGAAATCCACATGCCATGCCAATGCTCTACCACGAAGCCAACCAGCCAGGGCCAAAAGTAGATTTTTAATTGTGAGTACACAAGACTTTCTTCTTGCATTATAATTTATTATTGTATTATTATCCATTGTAACAATGGATAATACTTTTGCTCACTGGTATGTTGAACAGCTACTATGTGTCAGACCCTTAAACTAAGCATACTACATACTTAATTTCTTTTCACCCTTACACTAATCCTATAGCATGTTTTACAAGGTAAGAACCTGAAACTTAGTTACTTAATCAAGTGACTTAACCAAGATCACACAGATACAAATCAGTAAAGCTAGGACTCCAACTCTCAGGTCTGTCTGTCTGCAAGCCCATTCTTTTTTTTTTTTTTTTTTTTTTTTTTTTCATTTTTCTGAAGCTGGAAACGGGGAGAGACAGTCAGACAGACTCCCGCATGCGCCCGACCAGGATCCACCCGGCACGCCCACCAGGGGCGACGCTCTGCCCACCAGGGGGCGATGCTCTGCCCATCCTGGGCGTCGCCATATTGCGACCAGAGCCACTCTGCCTGGGGCAGAGGCCACAGAGCCATCCCCAGCGCCCGGGCCATCTTTGCTCCAATGGAGCCTTGGCTGCGGGAGGGGAAGAGAGAGACAGAGAGGAAAGTGCGGCAGAGGGGTGGAGAAGCAAATGGGCGCTTCTCCTGTGTGCCCTGGCCGGGAATCGAACCCGGGTCCTCCTCACGCTAGGCCGACGCTCTACCGCTGAGCCAACCGGCCAGGGCCTTTTTTTTTTTTTTTTTTTTTTTTGGTATTTTTCTGAAGCTGGAAACGGGGAGGCAGTCAGACAGACTCCCGCATGTGCCAGACCGGGATCCACCCGGCACGCCTACCAGGGGGCGATGCTCTGCCCATCCGGGGCGTCGCTCTGTCACGACCAGAGCCACTCTAGCACCTGGGGCAGAGGCCAAGGAGCCATCCCGAGCACCAGGGCCATCTTTTGCTCCAATGGAGCCCTGGCTGCGGGAGGGGAAGAGAGAGACAGAGAGGAAGGAGAGGGGTGGAGAAGCAGATGGGCGCCTCTCCTGTGTGCCCTGGCCGGGAATCGAACCCAGGACTTCTGCACGCCAGGTCAACGCTCTACCACTGAGCCAACCGGCCAGGGCCCATTCTATTTCTTATACTCTTGGAGTGGGCAAAGTTTTTCTAAGCACAACACAAAGGAACACAAAACATTAACAGACCAGTTACATAATAAAGAAAAATTAACTTCTGATACAGAAATGAAAAAAACAAAGTGCAACAGAACTTGGTGAGTACCCTACTGTTTGTGTAAAAAGAAAGGCTACAAGAAACAACAATGGTACTTGTTCCGTGAATAGGGTAGAGGGCAGATGGGGAACAAGAATGAGAAGGAGACTGATCACTAAATATCGATTCATGAATTTAAAGTCACAACATCTACTTATGAAAAGTAAAATGCAATAGTTAAGAAAATATTGCTGACCTTTAATTTCCATAATTATTTGACTTTTTTCCCCCAGAATAACTATTATTTTTCTCAAAGTAATCAATGTAAAACAGGTTGGAAATGAAGTAGTTACCAAAAAGAGAGGGGGTTGGGGGAGGGGGAAAAGGAAGGGGAAGGGAATAAAGAGGGACAACCATACGGTGACAAAAAATGATTTGACTTTAGGTGATGGGTATACAACATAATCAACAATTCAAATGCTATAGAAATGTTTGCAGAAAACCTATATACTCTTATTATCAATGTCACCCTATTAAATTTAATTTTCTAAATCAAATTAAAATTTTTAAAAAATGTTGAAATACCCTTAATTAGACAATTTCCTTCTTAAATCAGGATGCTGGACCAGTCAAATTTTAAGTTTCTTCAAACTCTAAATTGGTAAACCAAAGTATTTGCTATTTGCTTAAAACTAACACAGAAGAAAACAATACAAATATTGATCAGTTTACGACCTATTTACGAAACCATTCGACTTTACGACCACAATCGCTAGCCACGACTGCTCCGCATCTGTCAGCGCAAGCGTTGCCCAACTGGGCATACGACAGTGCGGACCAGCTTCCGGCAGCACTACCATCTCCGCATGCACCATTTCAACTGTTATCCCAGACTCGGTACAGCAATTTGTGTTTTGTGTCTTGGATATTTTTCATCAAACCCCTCCCAAGATGTCTACCAGGAGGAAATTGTCTTTGAATATTAAACCAGTTGTACTGGTAATGCAGTGTTTTACTTAAACCTGATGAATGTCAAAATAAGAAACAAAATGGTGTAGAGATGATACAAATGGCATAAAATGAACAAAGAAAATTATGATATATAACAATAATGAAAGAAAATTACGATAAAATATGACTTAAAGATTTTTTTTTTCTTTTTTTCTTTTTTTTTCCATTTTTCTGAAGCTGGAAACAGGGAGAGACAGTCAGACAGACTCCCGCATGAGCCCGACCGGGATCCACCCGGCACGCCCACCAGGGGCGATGCTCTGCCCACCAGGGGGCGATGCTCTGCCCATCCTGGGCGTCGCCATGTTGCGACCAGAGCCACTCTAGCGCCTGGGGCAAAGGCCACAGAGCCATCCCCAGCGCCCGGGCCATCTTTGCTCCAATGGAGCCTCGGCTGCGGGAGGGGAAGAGAGAGACAGAGAGGAAAGCGTGGCGGAGGGGTGGAGAAGCAAATGGGCGCTTCTCCTCTGTGCCCTGGCCGGGAATCGATCCCGGGTCCTCCGCACGCTAGGCCGACGCTCTACCGCTGAGCCAACCGGCCAGGGCATGACTTAAAGATTTTTATAACATCATTTCACAGTACTGTACATATAGCCTACTCAACTATGACCAAATCGTGTTACGACCGGTCTGTCGGAACCAATCGTGGTCGTAAGTCAAGCACTAGCTGTACACGGTGAAGCAAAAATCAGAAAGGGTAAATGATCCCTACACTAAGCTCAAGAAAATCAAATATAAAGCTTTTCTGAAACAGATTTCCCAGAATAAAAAGCAAAATCTACAGGGTAATACTCCAAACTACTCATCGAGAGAGGAACATAAAGTAAGCATAAAGGGAAACTGCACATACACACAGACACATGAGTATCTGTTAATCATAGCATTTTTATACAGCTGACAAAAATCACTTATGGTCCCTGGTAAGCACTTTTTTGAAAGGCTTCATAACATGCCAACAATAACCAATTGATCTCCAACACTATAAAACACAGCCAGTTCAAAGTAAAAATGTTGCTGCAAAAAGACATCTCTAGTATAACAAGCATCTAAAGCCCTATAATAGAAAGTAGAGGGAAAAAGGATGTGTCTATACTGCATAATGAGCAGCAGTTGGGGATGAGGAGGAGGTAGCCAACAGAAATAGTAACCTCAAAGCCCAACACAGGCTTTTTAAATATGATCAGCATCACTTCAAACTCTAGGATGATATCAAAATTAACCAAATAAAAAAAAAAGAAAAGAAAAAGCCTAATCAACTTAGCAAAAGTCATGAGGCAAACTTTGAATATCATGCAATAAAATCTGCACATGAGGATAGCAAACACAGACATTTATGTAATAGACCACATAAGTGATGGCTATACAGCAAGCACCATTCTCCTCGATTCTCCATCTGCCTCTGACTCTCTCACAGAGATGGCCAGCATAAGACCACAGTCGTACTTTCAAAACAAGACTACCACCAACTCCCTGAAAACTTTGCCAAAGTTCCCACTGTGAGAGGCAGCCATTGTGAAAACTTCCTGAAGTTCCAACAAAGTCCTCAGACCCATTGTGCCAGCCACTGACAGTGACAGTGTTCCTGGAAGCTTGTATGAGGCGCAAACCAATGAGTTAAGCTTTGTGAGTGCTGGGAGCCTCCACAAAACATCTAATTTTGCCAGTTCTTGCTTTGAATCACACAGTCCTACTACCCCATCCCCTGGAAACTAAGAAATAGCAGGTGAAAGCTGTCAAAGCCACATACATATTCAGTCTGATTAGAGGATAAGCAGCCTCATTTGCAAATACTTTTTGCAAAGGATTGGGGGGAAGGGGTGGGTGGAGCAAGTTAAGAAAGTGGGTAAGAAACCAAACAAGGAATTTTGGGTAGAAATTCCTGCTTTCTACCTGAAATTATTACTTACTTTCCTCATAATTTTTGTGGAGCACTGAACTGCAGAAGGGGGAAAAAGAAAAAGAAAACTTAAGGCTGTAACTGTGACTGTATAAAAATCCCAGACAGGATAGCCTATGAAACTAAGTTCCATGGAACAAGGGCTAACTATGCAGCTGCTTTCCTACTTTCCTAACACTCCAAGATAAATACAGCAGGCTCATAGAAGCCCACCAACTTCCAGGAAAATGGAACCAAAGTCCTCTTGACTCAGGACAAGCCACACACTCCTGAAATAAATCCCTAAATAAAATCTATATTGGTCCTCTTTGGAAATCATCTGGCTGACAGCAATTAACACCCCCTCCTCCAAACAGGTCCAATTTGCAAAGGAAAAAGCTGCTCAAATAAAGCAGTTGGAAGAATTTCCCATGAGCCTCTGTTCCAAGTGTTCCAACCCAAGCAGTAGTTGGAGCTCACATTCAAACCCCACAGTACCCCCTGCACTTCCTCTAGTTCTGCTAGTATGGCTTCTGCTCCAAACCCAAGCCCCAGAGGTGGGAGTCCCACAGCTACTCCGCACATCCCTTCCAATAAATCATGCTTTGCTTGTGATAATTCCAATTAGGATCCGACAAAATCAATGTGGCCAAAAAGAAAAATAAACAGTATGCCTCCTTAAAAGCCACATGCCTGGAACAAAATATCCAATACTCAATGCAAAATCTCTTTCCCTCGGCAAAGGAGAAACCAAGGAACCAGACTCTACATGGGAAAAATCCCACATACAAGGATATTATCTGGGGACCTAGGTCCCTGAAAGACCCAAGTATTATGGTTGAACACACCCATGTGGAAGTCAAAACTCCAAAGGCTCCATTCCCACCCTTGGGAAAATAGGTTTTTAAGCAGTTACTCAACCATTGTCATTTGGCAATTCAAAACTGTCATCTACTTTGTAAGTGGTATTTATCATGTGTCCTGCGCCTTGCATCTTCAGCTGAAATTTCTAGATGCCACATATGAGCAGGGCACATCAGAAGGAAGTGATACTGCAAGTCTCAGGGTCTTTCCCTCCCTCCCTCCTTCCCTCCAGTCCCCCCACCCCCATGTCTCAGAACCTGCTTTATTCATTCAGAATCCAAAAAATCACAGGCACTACAAAGTACTGTATACTCATTTGCCTTTAAAAAGGCCCCAACTAAACTAGCAAGAGGAATCTATTATTTTTATTAAGTGAGAGGAGAAAGAGAAATGGACTCCCACATGCACCTTGGCCAGGATCCACCCAGCAACCCCCATCTGGGGCAATGCTCTAATCCAGTGGTCCCCAACCTTTTTTGGGCCACGGACCGGTTTAATGTCAGAAAATATTTTCACAGACCAGCCTTTAGGGTGGGACGGATAAATGCACAAAATAAAATTATGCGACCGGCGTAAAAACTGTGGTATTTTTAAATATAACTGTCGAACTTATGATATTTATTGGGCTAAGTTAAAGGAGGAACAAGCATGTCCTCATTATTCAGGCTGTATTTAAATTTGTTATTCTGACGTTTTATGTTATTTATTCTTTCTTTGCAGACCGCTGTGGCCTAGGGGTTGGGGACCACTGCTCTAATCAACTGGGCTATCCTCAGCCACTTCGAGAGGAGACAAGAAAGACTGAGAAGGAAAGAAGCAGATGGTCACTTCTCATGAGTGCCCTGACCGGGGATCATACCCGGAAATCTGCATGCAGGGCTGATGCTCTATTCACTGAACCCTGGCCTTTTAGGCCAGGGCCTGCAAAGGAAGTCTTGAGGCTGGAAACAGGTGAGAAATACACAGGAGCACAAATCAGAAGCTGAAAGGGAAGGCAGAGGGGAGAACAAGGGCCAGTGAGAGATGATTCCTTTTAAAATTCTTTTAAGTATCTATCTCCAAAGGTGAGATTTAAAAGAACTGTAACAAGCTTCCTCATTTTCAAGCATATCTAATAAGTAATCTGAAAAATAACATGTATTTTGTGAGGTATCTCAGTTTGGCACTTTTTCCTGCATCCATTAAAACAAGCTATAAGCCTGAGCAGGCGGTGGCGCAGTGGATGGAGCGTCAGACTGGGATGCAGAGGACCAGGGTTCAAGATCCTGAGGTCACCAGCTTGAGTGCGGGCTCATTTGGTTTGAGGAAAAGCCCACCAGCTTGAGCCCAAGGTTGCTGGCTTGAGCAAGGGGTTACTCGGTCTGCTGAAGGCCCGTGGTCAAGGCACATATGAGAAAGCAATCAATGAACAACTAAGGTGTTGCAATGAGCAATGAAAAACTAATGATTGATGCTTCTCATCTCTCTCCGTTCCTGTCTGTCTATCCCTCTCTCTGATTCACTCTCTGTCTCTGTAAAAAATAAATTAATTAATTAATTAAAAAAAAAAAACAAGCTATAATAGCTTATGAAAGTCACTGATTGAGAAGAAAAGGTTAAGGTCCATAGTTGATCAAATAGGCTTAGTCCCAAATGGTGGTAATATAGCCAACTGCAATACTCCTGAATCTCTCAGCAGCACTGTAGAAGGTAGATCAACAGACTGCTCCAATGAACTGGAACAGTTTAGCTCTAATTGCCCCTTCCTTGTGTGGGTCCTCTATTTTCCTTAACCACACCATCACAAAAGCACTTTTTACAGATACACACGTGTACGCAATTAATATCTGAGCACAGGAAACTAAACATCAGGTTGCCATGCACCCAGCACATTCAGCAGTTAAATTCCACCCAAGCTTCTGTTTTTAAAAGACTCCCTCTCTCACTTTCAACCCAAAATCAATGAAAAGATCAGGTACCATTCACAAATCCCACAACATCCAGTCTCTTTACTTGAGCTAAACTAGACCCCTGCCCCCCACAGCAGGAAAATCTGGAGAAACAAGTAAAGCCATCTGCAGGCCCCAACTGAGGAGCAAGAAGACAAAGTTCAATTCAACAAGAACCATACATAGATCCAGGAACAGTGCTAAATCCTATGAACCCCAAAGGCTTCCCTGACCTCACAGTCTGGATAAGGGTGGAAGGGCAGACATTTGAGAAAATGTTAATCTAAAGAACCATAAAACAGAGCTATGGACATTTCTATGTTTTATAAACCAGGAGGAATGTGGGAGGGATGGGAGCAGACACAAAACACATCCAAGAGAAATCAATATCCCAGCTGATTCTCAAAGACTGAGCCTTACATATAAGAGAGATGTGAGGCAGAATTGAAGGCTGAAGGAACAGAACAAAGAGGTATGAATTAGCCAGGGTGGCAGTGTGCTCAGAAAATGACAAGCCTCTCTGAACATGGACTTGTAGGTGGTGTGTGGAAAGATATGAGGCTAGAAAGTCAGGCAGAAGTCAGGACAGAAGGACCTGGTAGGCCAAACAAGAGAATGGACTTTATTCTGAAGTCAAAGACAAGCTATCAAATGATTTTAAGATCTTTTAGATGGATGATTCTGTTAATAGTCTGGAGGGTGGATTTAAAGGGACTGGAAAGAAACCACAAAAGAAAAGGCATCCTAGCTTAATTCTCACAAACACACATGAGAACATCCAAAAAGTAACATCCATTTGATACAACATATTTAACCAAGAAACCTTATAAAATTTGAAATACAAACATTCTCACCAGTTGTGCTATCCATGTACCACCAAAACAGATAGTGTACCTCTGTCACCCACACTCCCAGTTGAGATCCCATAGGTTTTGTGAAATGTCCACGCACCTGAAGCAGGTACTATGATAATGCAGTAGTCCTTTCAGTATTTAGCTAATGTCTCCTCTTCCTCTAACTAAAGAGACCACAAGATCAGATCCATTTTCCACCTCCACCCTGATGACCAGCAAATTGGGCTTCCTGGTTTAACACACTGCTAATCTCTAGTAGTTCTAAACTCTGGCAGTTAATCGAAGTGCGTTAACCACTCCATGCATATTGAGCAGTAAGCAGGAACTCACTGAGGGCTGCTGTACAGCAGGTTAAAAGAGAGGCAAGAAATAAACATTTACTCCTGAATTCTATGGCAGGCACTTTAAATAATCTCAGTTATTCATTATAGCAGCTCATTAGAGTACGTATTAATTCTTCTAGTTCACAGATGCGTAAACAGAACTGCAGATGTTAAGTATCTTGCCAAAGGTCAATCAGTTGGTAAGTGGAGGAGCCAGAATTCAAACCCAAATATGAGAAATTTGAAATAGTGTTTCTTTCACTACACCAAACTTCAAGTATATATGGATAACAAATGTAACTATATAGTAAGGTTGGTAATAATAATAGTAATAATAACAATATCTCCCCTTTAAAAACTGAGAGAGAACCCTTATCATATCATCTTGCATTAAGGGGTCACTCAGAGAAGACACAAATGAGTGATCACAACTGGATTCTCCAAATGCTTCTAAAAAAGGTCATCCCTAAGCATTAGCGACCAAAAAATGTTTAGACTTAAATAATCAAAGCAACTTAGCTCTGCTCCAAAGACATATATCAAATCCTCCATGCACTTTCCCCTCAGAATCCCTAAGACAATGTTTGAAAAAATGCATGGCTGATAGCTCGCTTGTTCTCTCTCTTAATTTCTTTCTCTGTCTCTCGGTCTGTCTGTCTGTCTCTCTCTCTCTCTCTCTCTCAAGTACATATCTCTCAAGATTTCCAAAACTACTTTCCCCACCCAAATTACAGAAATATGTCCAGGATTCACTTGGCAGTTCTGATCCGATTTGCCCCAATCCTGGCTCAAGCAGCTTTGCATTACCCTCCTAACTAGATCAGCACCAGCCAATGGGTTTATTCAAGCTGATCTGTGATGGATTAGATAATGAAACCTTAGCCATGTAAGCTGCCGGCTTGTATTGGTGCTGTAGGGGAGAAGAATAAGAAACCCAATACTCCTAGAGGCCACCTAAAACACCAAATGCAGCCACCATCTTTCACTCCATCTGTTTGCTCATGCTCCAATTACTGCCATCTCCTTTCCATCATCTCTAATGCTCTTCCCTCTTGTCTTTGAAGGAAGTGCACATTCTACCCCAGAATAAAGTCATTTACTATGCCTTACAAATACATATCAACAAAAATTCAAACAAACCCACTCACTAAAATGACCGTCTTTATTGTTTCTACAATTGAAGTCTGACATCAAACTGACAGCCTGAAATATGTCAAACTAGTAATTCACTAGAGCAACATTGTTTACAATAAGTAGTATAGTGAATTTCTTTTCCCACAGTCCTGTAATCTTGTCTGTCTGCACCAGTCTGTTTTATATCAAAATGAAAGTTAAATCTCTAGTTAGCTTCTGTTGTGTTCACATGTCTGTGTGATAGAGAAAAAATGACAAGGTGGCTAAAAAAATGGGAGAGAGTTGGGAACAAATTCAACTCAGACGAATTTCTTGAGACGCCCTGAAGAACAAATCTACTTTGAATTCAGATCTGAATTTCTCCTTCTCACACAGTCCCAGTTTTACATTCACAGTCTTCTCTATAAGACATTTAAAAATTAGTAATTCTTACATGACTGTGCCTCAGTTTCTGCATCAGCAATACTATTTACCATTCCACTAGTGTTACGGGATGAATGTCTGTGCTTCTCCAAAATTAATATATTCAAGCCCCAGCCCATAATGTAATGGTATTTGGAGGTGGAGCCTTTAGGAGGTTATTCGGGTTAGATCAGATTATAAGGATTGGACCTCATGATGGGATTTGTGCCCTTACAAGAAGAAGAGATGTATCTTTCTCTTTACAGAAATTTCCACCAACGAAAGGCTATGTGAGCACACAAGGAGAAGGCCGCTGTCTATAAGCTGGCAGACTCATTGTCTTGATCTGGGACTTTCAGCTTCCAGAACTGTGAGAAATAAATGTCTGTTGTTTAAACCACCCAATCTACAGTATTCTGTTATGGCAGGCCAAGCAGACGAAGACAGAGATGAAAAGTTCAACAATTTTTGTGAGATTATTCATGATTATAACTTGAAAGGAAAGCACATTACTTTTATAACTCTATCCAAATGGTAGCACCAGGTTTAGTTTCAGCACCAAATACCCAAATGAGAGTTCAAAGAGACATCCCCCTAGAAGGAAAGAAAACCAGAAACAAGCTAATGGGAAGATAAACTATTTCAAGAAATACAGCATTCACATAGCAATTATAAGCTATCTGAAGCCCCTTCCCTGAGACCAGGGAAAAGTCTTCCTGCTACTAAAATTAACAAGTAATATGAACTGCAGAGTCCACTTAGCTACACTGGATTTATGAGTCTATGATCAGAAGCAGTTAGTCGGCCATATATATAGTAATCACACACCAACATTTCACAGTTATAAAGAATTTTGCTGAAAGCTAAAAGGAATAAGTAAGGTGCACCTTGACTTATACAGCAGCTAAGTTCGTGGAAAGTTGCACAAAATTTTTGTTAAACTTTTTATTCATCGGAACAGATGTCCAAAAGAACTCGTTCACTAGTGTGTTTTAGCAAGCCAAATTTTCACAGATATCAGACTTGCGTAAAGTGAAATGAACCTCTGAAAGCTACAGTTAACCTTCCACCAATTAAAGTACAATATTGCCAAGTATCCTAACAACTAACTTCATTTCTCAAACACTATTCCAGTTTTCAAGTTGAATTTGTCCCTTTCCTCCTGCTCCATGGTTCAGGGTTCTCTGTTTCTATACTATTTCCAGGGTTTCCTCTTCCACCCACATCAAGTTTCTGGATTCTGCCCATGAAGGGACCAATCCTTCCTCTCTACCTTTGTGAGCTTAAAGATTACAACATAAATACCACAGACTCTCTCGTGTTCTTTATGGTCCACTTTGGGAAGTAATGATTTACTCTAAAAGCTTACTGGGCTATAACTCAACAGGGTTCAGCTTTGGAATCTGCAGCTTAGAGGTACATCTCAATTTCATAAGCAGCCTTGGGAAATAAACCCCGATAATTTTCTTCTATAAAAAAGGGTTAATCTTTTGACACTCAAACCCTGGCCAGGTGGCTCAGTGGATAAAGCGTCATTCCAGAGCGCTGAGGTCTCGGATTCGATCCCAGGTCAGAGCACATAAAAGAAGCAATCAATGAATACACAACTGAGTGGAACTTAGAGAAGCATAACTGAGAGAAGTTAATGCTTCTCTCTCTCTCCTTTCTATCCCCCCCCCTCCCTTCCTCTCTTTCTCTCAAGTCAATGGAAAAAATAAATTTTTTAATCTTTAATCTCTTGACACTCAAAAGATTGGGGAATTTCATGAAGGTATATTCTCACCCATGAATCTCATTTTTTTTTTTTTTTTTAAGTGAGAGGAGGGGAGATAGAGAGACAGACTCCTGCTTGCACCCCAACCAGGATCCACCTGGCAACCCGTCTGGGGCCAATACTTGAATCAACTGAGCTATACTCAGCGCCTGAGGCCAACGCTGGAACCAATCAAGACACTGGCCTGCAAGAGGGGAAGAGAGAGAGAGAAGAACAAGAGGGAGGGGAAGAGAAGCAGATGGTTACATCTCATATGTGCCCTGACCAGGGATCAAACCCAGGAGACTGGCCAACACTCTATCCACTGAGTCAACCAGCCAGGGCCAAATTTTATTTTTTCTGTTCCTTAATAATCTGTAAAAAAAGGTACATTTCAGCTTCAACTTAAAAGGCATTGAGCCCTTACTATGTACCCAAAAGCATTAGGTATTAATAATAAATACAAACAAAATATCATCCCCATCTTCTAAAAGCTTACAGTCTCACTTAGGGAAACAAGAATAATAACACAATTAACGGACAATACATATGATACATAATTAAGCATCAAAATAAAGGAGACAAGAGGAGGCTCTGACTGTTGTGAACTAAACTATCACTATCAGGAGGCTTCTTGGAAGGAGCTGAGACCTCAGAAAAACTCTATTTGTGTTAAATTGTAAGGAAAAAAAAAACACCTTTAAGACAAACTCATACATAGAGCGAAGGCCATGCAACGATGGAAACAGATCACAGTAATACAGCCACCGGCAAAGTAGCCAACAAACAGGGGAATCTCTAGAACAGGGGTCCCCAAACTACGGCCTGCAGGCCGCATGCGGCCCCCTGAGGCCATTTATCTGGCCCCTGCTGCACTTCCGGAAGGGGCACCTCTTTCATTGGTGGTCAGTGAGAGGAGCATAGTTTCCACTGATATACTGGTCAGTTTGTTGATTTAAATTTACTTGTTCTTTATTTTAAATACTGTATTTGTTCCCGTTTTGTTTTTTTACTTTAAAATAAGATATGTGCAGTGTGCATAGGGATTTGTTCATAGTTTTTTTTATAGTCTGGCCCTCCAACGGTCTGAGGGACAGTGAACTGACCCCTTGTGTAAAAAGTCTGGGGACCCCTGCTCTAGAAGTTGGAAAGAAGCAAAGAATGGATTCTCCTCTGGAACCCCTAGAAGCAACCAGCTCTGCTGACATCTGAATTTTAGATCAGTGAGATTGATTTTGGACTTCTGATCTCCAGAATTGTAAAATAATAAGTTTGTGTTTTTGTTTTAAAAAAATTTTTTTAGCCCTGGCCGGTTGGCTCAGCGGTAGAGCGTCAGCCTAGCGTGCGGTGGACCCGGGTTCAATTCCCGGCCAGGGCACACAGGAGAAGCGCCCATTTGCTTCTCCACCCCTCCGCCACGCTTTCCTCTCTGTCTCTCTCTTCCCCTCCCGCAGCCAAGGCTCCATTGGAGCAAAGATGGCCCGGGCGCTGGGCATGGCTCTGTGGTCTCTGCCTCAGGCGCTGGAGTGGCCCTGGTCGCAAAGTGGCGACGCCCAGGATGGGCAGAGCATCGCCTCCTGGTGGGCAGAGCTTCGCCCCTGGTGGGCGTGCCGGGTGGATCCCGGTCGGGCGCATGCGGGAGTCTGTCTGACTGTCTCTCCCTGTTTCCAGCTTCAGAAAAATGGAAAAAAAAATAAATAAATAAATAAAAAAATTTAAAAAAAAAATTTTTTTTTAAATAAACACATATAACAAAAAGGTCGGCTACACTAAGATTTTTAAAGTACATATATATTTACATATAGCCTATAGACATTACTACACTGCTGATATCTTCTCTCCTAATGCTGCCAAACCCCTGCGCTTTCTGCTCCAGCTACACCAGTCTCTACCCCAGGACATTAAAGAAGTAGTTGGTGCCCTAACTTTAGAAGATGCAACTGCCATGGTACCCACAATTCCTCTACCTGAGCCCTCTTCCCTCAAATATCTGAATGGCTGATTCCCTCACTCCACTCAAAGGTCACCTATCAGAAAGGCCTTCCCTGACCATCTTCTTCATCACTCTCTCCAGGGGTCCCCAAACTTTTTACACAGGGGGCCAGTTCACTGTCCCTCAGACCATTGGAGGGCCGCCACATACAGTGCTCCTCTCACTGACCACCAATGAAAGAGGTGTCCCTTCTGGAAGTGCGGCGGGGGGGGGGGCCAGATAAATGGCCTCAGGGGGCTGCATGCAGCCCGCGGGCTGTAGTTTGGGGACGCCTGCTTACCTGTTTTATTTTTTTCCTTTGCACTTACCACCACTTAATAGTTGTTGATTTCTTTATCGTTTGTCTTTTTTGATTAGAATATGCATTCCATGAAGGCAAGATCTTTAGTTAAGTTCACTACCATATCTCTTAGGCTCTAAAACAGGGCCTGGCACATAGCAGTTGCTCAATAAACATTAGTTAAATGACTATTAAATATTCTATAATTATTCTCAGAATGATACAAGAACATCCTAGAGGTGTAGGTCACCTAGGCTTAAATATCATCTTTTCATGAGCATTATTTCTACTTGACTCCCAACTATACAATTTCAACCTCTCTATAAAGCCGTCCTTGACCATTTCAGTGGGAATGACCATCTACCTCTTCTGGACCCAATGGAACAAATCCTCTGCATACTTTGGCTCTAAATTATGCAATGTCTATTTACACACAACTACCTTGTGGTATCTCCTCACCTAAACTGTAAGCACCAAGTACCTTAAGATCAGAGAACCTGACATATATTTTAGAAGGCAATTTAAAAATAATCCTGTATAGCCTGACCAAGGCGGTGGGGCAGTGCATATAGTGTCGGACTGGGAAGCAAAAGACTCAAGTTCGAAACCCCAAGCTTGAAAGCAGGCTCATCCGGCTTGAGTTTGGGCTCACCAGCTTGAGCACGGGGCCGCTGGCTTGAGCATGGGATCATAGACATGACCCCATGGTCACTGGCTTGTGCTCAAAGGTCGCTGGCTTGAGCTCAAGGGATCACTTGCTCTGCTGAAGCCCCCTGGTCAAGGCACATATGATAAAGCAATCAATGAATAACTAAGGTGCCACAACAAGAATTGATGCTTCTCATCTCTCTCCCTCCTGCCTATCTGTCCCTATCTGTCCCTCTCTCTGTCTCTCTCGCTAAAAAAAAATAAAAAATAAATCATCCTGTATAAACACTTTATTTTACAACTAAAGAAACACAGGCCCCCAAAGGAAGGGATTTTCCCAGAACCATACAGCTAGTTGAAGGCAGGGGACTAAATCAATGATGAAATAAATACCTGTGTGACATGGTGTGTTGGATCTACATATGAAAATGCATATAGTGAAAAATGAACATCCACAAATACACAGAATGAATAAAAGATTCTCTGTAGGATAGTTGCCCAGTTGTACCCAAAGGATCTAATCCTCTCCTTCCTCTGCATACTCCAAAGTCCCTATACACTGCTCCACTTCCAAATGCTATTGTCCTTAGCCAATTTGAAGGCAACCAGCAAATAATGGGCCCCAGGAGGAAAGAGAGAGTCTCACTGTTAACTGTGATTGACAGAAACAATAAATGAATACAAACATACACAGACACATCCACACACCAAGCAGAACATGCTCAACAGCATCCATATGCAGTCTTTCCCTCCTTACCATCCAAAATTAACCCCCCTCACCTAAAGTCTCCCCATAGTCCTCTATATTTTTTCCATAGCCCAGAGCTTTTACTTCTCATAATCCCTTTGCCTGACAGAGTTCTAATGGAGAACAAAAGCACGCAAACAATACAAAAGAATTCAAAAATAAACACCAAGAGGATCACTTTACCCAAATCAACAGAAGTAATAGAGTGGCCTCTGCAAATGAGACCCAGAAGCACACAACAAATGCACCAGGCTTACATACAGCTCCATCTCTAACACAGGAAGTCAGACAGAACCTTGAAGAGCAGAAGCAGAGCACAGGAAGTCTTTTAGCACTGCAGAGATTTCCAAGAGTGGTGTAATGGAGAGAGCACAGGAATAGGAATTAGAAGACTAGGCTTTCAGTTTGAGTTGTATTACCAGCTAACTGGGTGGCCTTAGGCCAGTCACCAGTCTTCTTTGGACTTTTGATTCCCCTTCTATAAAATGTGGTGGTTAAAACACTTGGGGGGGTGGGAAGTGGGGTGGGAGAGGTAGAGGAAGGTACAGGGGGGATAAATGATGATGGACACAGACTTGACTTGGGGTGGTAAACACAATACAGTGTACAGATGATGTTGTAGAACTGTGCACCTGAAACCTGTATAATTTTGTTAACCCCAACATATTCAATTTTTTAAAAACTGGAGGACTTGAATTCACTCACACACAAAAAAAGAAACTATAACAATTGACTCTCTCCCTCCAAAAAGTGCCAAATCTATCTAAGTTAAGAACCCCTGGAAAAGATGTCTCTGGTCCTTCTAACAGTCTATGATTCTAAGAGAATAAGGCAGATGTCTATAAACAATTGCTGATAGGTGAGCCCTCACCTTAGCAAGGATTTTCTGAACAGAGACCAAATCCAAAAACCTATGAAGGATTCACAGTCTTCCTCAAATTACAAATTCAACTCACACCATCATTACATAGCCCATTCCCTACCCAATTCAACCAGCTTATCCTTGAAGCCACAATTCCTAATACAGTCTTCTAATAGCTGTATAAGTTTTCTTTTATATCCCACAACATTAAAGAGCTAGTCGATGCCCTGACTACATAAAATGTAACTGGCAAAGTACAGAAGGGACGTGTCCTGGTCTCTCTTCAGACCCATTAGCAACCTCCACAAAGTTAATGTGACTGAGCACCACGCTGTCCCCACAACACTACCAAACTCCGTGTACTTTCCACACTCCTTGTGTAACTGATTGAACCCACAATCTAAGCCACATCCCCTTTGAGCTTTCGAGGAGTTTTCTCGCTTTTCAGTCCTCTCCACATGCCACTCCCCTTCCTCATCCCAGCGAGTGTCGAGGGCTGCCAAAAAGGTACTCCTTCGTGGGAGGTTCCACCACTGCCCCGTCGACTTCGACTCAGTCCAGTGGCCCTCTGGGCAGCAGACCCAGGATCTCCTGGCTTCCACTCCACCCCAAGGAACTAAGGAAGGGTTTGAAGAAATGAAATCCATTTTGATTTCCCAAAAAAACCTATCCACGCGTCGTGTCCCCTCGTCCCCTCAGGAATCAGGACCCTCGTGGCCACACAAGGGTTCTGCACCCTTCGCCACCAAGCCAGAACTCGTCCTACCTTTCAACCAGGCCCGACCCGTTCCCTCCCACTTCCAAGCCAGGGTCCCTGGAGCCCTCCCAGCTCCAAGCTCTGGGAGCCCGGTCCGATCTTCCGGCCCCGCGCCGCGCCCCTGCCCCCGTCGTAACGGGGCACCCGTCCCGCGCGGTCACCTGCATCCCGCCGCCGTCGTCGTCGGCCGCCGCCTCCTCGGTGCGCGGTCGCTTGCTCAGGCCAGGCTCGTCTCCGTCTCCTCCCCCTCCGGGCACCGGCAGCTCCAGCTCCGACTCCCGCTTCATCCCCCGGGCAGCGGCGCCGGGCCCAAGCTGAAGCGGAGGCTGCGGCTGGGCGCCTTCCGCCATCCGCCCGCGCCCCCTTCGCCTGCGGGAGCCGGGCGACCCGCGACAGGCCACCTCCCCCTGGGCCGCGGCCCCGACAGTCGCGACAGGCGGGCGCGCGCCTGCCCCCCCGCGTGCGTGCGTGCGTGCGCGCGCGCGGGCCCAGCGCCCCTCAGCGACAAGCAGTCGGTGTTTGTCGCGCACCGGGTCCTCGGCTCGGGGCAGCTAGCGGGTCGCGATGGCCACTCGCTGCGCCCCCACGCGCACACGCGACCCCTGGCCCGGCCCGCCGAGCGCCCCGCCTCTCGCACTCACGAAGCTCACCCGCCGGCCCGCGCCAGCTCCCTCACACTGTCCCTCACAACACGCCGGGCCGAGGGAGGAAGGGGGCGGTCCGGACTCCCGAGGCATGGGGAGGGGTGTTTATTTGGAGGGAGGAGGGGCTCGAAGCAGGAACGAGCTGACTGGCCGTGATCTTCAAACCCGCCACTGTGGCAGCACCGGGAAGGCGGGGAGAGAGAGAAAGGAGGAGGGAGGGACCGGGATCTGGGACTCCTGCCCGCGCCGGAGGCTGTGACGGGGGTGGGGCGGAGAGGGCGGGGCGGGAGTGGTGACCGAGCTAGCGTTGAGGGGGTGGGGCCAACGCCCCTCGGCAACCTCCGCCTTCTCCGCTCCGGGCGCCCGAGGGAAGCCGGAAAGAGATCGGAAAAATTCGGGAATTTCCGGCACCCGTGACTGATAGTCCTGGAGGAACGGCGCCACTGGAATTGCAGCCTGAGCAGAGGGGGCGGGGTCTGCACCTCCTTCAGGGCGGGGCCACGGCCCAGGGCAGGCGGAGCTTGAGAGGCCCAAGGGCCGGGTTGACTCCAAGCGAGGGAAGAGCCCCATGTGGGAGGGGGCGCTTTGCCTGCTCCCTCTCCAGAAGAATGGGGATCGGCAGTTGGAAGGTCCAGGAATGAAGTCACCACTCCATGGCTTTTCCCAGTTCTGAAAGCTTCTACTTTAATCATAATTATTATTATCACATTTCTGATCATTTTAATAATTCCTAATGTTTGTAAGACCTTTACAGTTTACACAATGCACTCATAGACCTGTTTTAAAGCTGATCAGGCAGAGTACACACTAGGAACTACTTTACATTGACTAGGAACGTGAAGCTTGCTTAAAGTCTTGCAGCTAAAAACTGGCAGGTCCAGATCTCAGGACACCAGATCATACTCTGTTTCTCTACACTTTGCTGCCTATGTAAAACTTTTATTTCTTTTTTTTTTTTTTTTTTTTAGATTTTTTTTTAATTTTTTTATTTATTCATTATAGAGAGGAGAGAGAGAGAGAGAAGGGGGGAGGAGCAGGAAGCATCAACTCCCATATGTGCCTTGACTAGGCAAGCCCAGGGTTTTGAACCGGCAACCTCAGCGTTTCTAGGTTGACGCTTTATCCACTGCACCACCACAGGTCAGGCTAAAACTTTTATTTCTTATCAGCTTAGTGCAGTTAGAATCTGTAAGGACCAAGAGGGCATCTATTTTCTCAGTTCCATATTATGCCCTGTATGTTATAGAAATATTAATACAATGTTGTTGCATGAAGGGCCTGGAGTGTACTTAAACAAGTCAATTCATTTCTATGGACCCTTGATCCATCATTTGTAAAATGAGGAGATAGCTGAGATCAATGGTTTGCAAACAGGGGCGATTTTACCCCTTCCCCTCTCCCCCAGGACATCTGTCAACATCAGGAGACATTTCGCTGCTGTTACCTAGTGGTAGAGGCCAGGAATGCTGTTCACTCTCCGGTGATGAACAGGACAGTCCTCACACAGTTGCCCAGCCAAAAATGTCAATAGTGCTGATGTTGAGAAACCCTGAATTAGATGATTTCTAAAACCATTTTCAGATGGGTCTATGATTTGTCCTTTGAACTTAGGTTTAACCGGGCTAGGGCTGGAACAGCACAGTGGTAAGAATACTTACTTTGGAGCCAGACGCACCTACTGCCCATGTGATGTTGGACGAGTGATCATTTAAGAATTTCTGTAGAAAAGGAGTTTAGGGCCAGCAGACTGATTGGGAGGACTGAAGGACTTGTCTTGAAGCCTAGTTTTCATTGCAAACACATTTTTTAAAACCTGGGCTGTGTCATAAATAGCCAAGTTTTGCTCTCCACTTACAAGTCATGATGCCTTGTGAAAGCTACTTAGCTTCTCTATGTCTCAGTTTCTTCATCTGAAAATTAGGATAATAATGGTACCTTCCTGAAAGGATTATTGTAAGGATTCAATGAGTTATCACACATTAAGAACTTTGAACAGATTGACCTATGGTAAACACTCAATAAATGTTAGCTGTTATTATTATTACCATTATCATTTTATTCACATTTTAAATAAGAGTGAGAAATATGTTCACTGTCAAGATCAAATAATATCATTATCATCACAACTGGATTTTTTTTAATTACATAAAGTTGCTTGGGTGTGGCCACTACAGATTAAGATGGTCAGACAAGGTTCCCCAAATCACGTTTTGGCGTAACCACTATGTTAGGCAAGTCCTTTATTTTCACTAAGCTTTACATTCATTGCTTATAAGATGACAATAGTCACAGTGTTGTCCTAAAAATTAAATAAGATAAAATAAAGCACTTACCATAGCACCTAAAGTACAATAACTGCTTAATATGTGAATAAGAAATATTTATCATCTAAACTGCTATTTGGGCCATCACGTTGGAAGTCCAAGTGCCTGTGAGCTTGTTCTTGAGCTGATTGAACAGTCTCAACCTAAGTCAGGGCAGTGCCCCATGTCAGATAGGACTTAATCCTGTGCAACCAAGTGCAAGCATTACGGCTTTGAAGAAAAATCAGAATATTTCCTGATGGCCTATGGAACAACAATGGCTATTTTCTTTTTAACCTAGGGACATCAGTATTTGATTTTCTGAAAATTGTACTTACTAGACTAGTATCTGAAGAATTCTTCTCTCCTTCCTACCTGCCTTGCCAAAACAATGGAATCTAAATGATGCCAAGTCCTTCCTTGCATCATGGCTGCTCCATGACCCAATAAGAAATAAGATTTGGATTCAGGTCTGCTTGTGACTCAAATTATTACTATTTAAGTATTTCACTAAGAAATAGAGCAATGTTGGCTCAGTGGTAGAGCATCGGCCTGGCGTGCAGAAGTCCCGGGTTCGATTCCCGGCCAGGGCACACAGGAGAAGCGCCCATCTGCTTCTCCACCCCTCTCCCTCTCCTTTCTTTCTGTCTTTCTCTTCCCCTCCCGCAGCCTAGGCTCCATTAGAGCAAAGATGGCCCGGGCGCTGGGGATGGCTCCTTGGCCTCTGACTCAGGTGCTAGAGTGGTTCTGGTCGCAACAGAGCGACGCCCGGGAGGGGCAGAGCATCGCCCCCTGGTGGGCAGAGCGTAGCCCCCTGGTGGGCGTGCTGGGTGGATCCCGGTCGGGCGCATGCGGGAGTCTGTCTCTCCCTGTTTCTAGCTTCAGAAAAATACAAAAAAAAAAAAAAGTAAGAAATAGAGCAATGAGGTATAGGAGTGTTTGAATGACCAGGCAGAACAAAGAGAAATTGGACCTGACCCTCTAAACAAACATTAAGCATTTAGAGAAAGAGAGAAAGAGAAAAAAAAAATAGGAGCCTATAAATACATAGATAAAGAGGTCAAATTGCAACCATGGCAGCACAAAGACCAAGACTATTTTTCTTATGTACATCTGCAGCTATCTCTGCGGAAACAAGTGGTTATAAAATATTACAGAAGAAGAAGAAAATTAAGAAATATTTTTGTGGCCCTGGCCGGTTGGCTCAGTGGTAGAGTGTTGGCCTGGCGTGCACGAGTCCCGGGTTTGATTCCCGGCCAGGGCACACAAGAGAAGCGCCCATCTGCTTCTCCACCCCTCCCCCTCTCCTTCCTCTCTGTCTCTCTCTTCCCCTCCCGCAGCCTAGGCTCCATTGGAGCAAAGTTGGTCTCAGGCGCTAGAATGGCTCTGGTTGCAACAGAGCGATGCCCCAGATGGGCAGAGCATCGCCCCCTGGTGGGCATGCCAGGTGGATCCCGGTCGGGCGCATGCGGGAGTCTATCTGACTGCCTCCCCGTTTCCAACTTCAGAAAAATACAAAAATATATATATATTCCTTATATATATTTTGTGTGTGTGTGTGTGTGGAAAGAATGTTAGCTACAGATACTGAAGTCCTAAGATTTATTGATTTATCCATTCAACAAACTATGAGCAAATGTTTGGGATACCAAGAAGAAGAAAATTAATTCCTGGTACCAAAGAGTTTTCAGCCTAGGGAAGAAAGGATAAACAAATAAAAAGACAATTACAGTGCATCATGCTAAAGAAGTCACCTCTCATAGTGGTCAAGAACAAGAACTCTGGTGTCAAATATACATGGGTTTGAGTCTGACTTGGCCATATATTTGACCTTAGACAAGATCCTTAGCATCTCTAAGGCCCAGTTTTTTTATTTGTTTGAAAAGCACTGGTAGTTCCCAACCCAATATTCATTCTCCTCTCATTCCTTACTAGCAGGACTCCAGTTTTGTTCAGGGCAGAAATCTTCCTAGCTTTAAAAAGAGGGGGGAAAGCCTAACCAGGCGGTGGTGCAGTGCATAGAGCGTCGGACTGGGATGCAGAGGACTCAGGTTCAAGACCCCGAGGTCTCCAGCTTGAGCGCGGGCTCATCTGGTTTGAGCAAAAGCTCACCAGCTTGGACCCAGGGTCGCTGGCTCGAGCAAGGGGTTACTCGGTCTGCTGAAGGCCCACAGTCAAGGCACATATGAGAAAGCAATCAATGAACAACTAAGGTGTCGCAATGCACAACAAAAAACTAATGATTGATGCTTCTTATCTCTCTCTGTTCCTGTCTGTCTGTCCCTGTCTATACCTCTCTCTGTCCCTGTAAAAAAAAAAAAAAAAAAAAAAAGAGGGGGATAAAAAAGAATTCTCTGACTCCCTGACAGCTATGGGTGGCTACATAACACAGTTCTGGCCAGCAAGATGATGTAGAGAGGGGATAGAATCACTTCCCAATAAGATAAAACCACAGAAAGAAAAGACTCTTTGCCCTTCATCCTTTGCCCTTTGACTTTTACTCTTCCTTCTGCCTAGACCACAGATTAGAAAAACAGCAGACTTCTTGTCTCCACAGTAACAAACCTAAATGCTAAGAATAGTACTGTGGCCTGACCAGGTGGTGGCGCAGTGGAAAGAGTATCGGACTGGGATGCAGAGGACCCTGGTTCGAGACCCCAAGGTCGCCAGCTTGAGCGCAGGCTCATCTGGTTTGAGCAAAGCTCACCAGCTTGGACCCAAGGTCGCTGGCCAGAGCAAGGGGTTACTCAGTCTGCTGAAGGCCTGTGGTCAAGGCACATATGAGAAGCAGTCAATGAACAACTAAGATATCGCAATGCGCAACGAAAAACTAATGATTGATTCTTCTCATCTCTCCCTTCCTGTCTGTCTATCCCTCTCTCTGTCTCTGTAAAAAAACAAACAAACAAACAAAAAACCAGAATAGTACTGTGGCCTGACCAGGCGGTGGCGCAGTGGATAAAGCATCGGACTGGGATGCCGAGGACCCAGGTTCAAGACCCCGAGGTCACCAGCTTGAGCGTGAGCTCATCTGGTTTGAGCAAAAGCTCACCAGACAGCTGGGACCCAGGGTCGCTGGCTTGAGCAAGGGGTTACACGGTCTGCTGAAGGCCCGTGGTCAAGGCACATATGAGAAAGCAATCAATGAACAACTAAGGTGTCGCAATGCGCTGCAAAAAACTAATGATTGATGCTTCTCATCTCTCCATTCCTGTCTGTCTGCCCCTGTCTATCCCTCTCTCTGACTCTCTCTGTGTCTCTGTAAAAAAAAAAAAAAAAAAAAAGAAAGCAATGAACAACTAAGGTGTTGCAATGAAAAACTGATGATTGATGCTTCTCATCTCTCTCCATTCCTGTCTGTCTGTCCCTATCTATCCTCTCTCTCTCTCTTTCTCTCTCTCTTTTTTACAGAGACAGAGACAGAGAGAGAGAGAGAGAGAGAGAAAATCTCCCCTGGGGTTCTCTTGAGCTTTAAATAATGCATGTAAAGCACTTAGCATGACACCTGACTCATCACCTGGCACACTAGGTGATGGTAACTTAGACCTTTTTTACTACTATTATTACTCCTGTGATCCTTATTAATATGATTATTATTTGTGCCAAAAGCTATAGGAGCATATAGGATGATGTCATTTTCCTGCTAGGGAAGACAGGACAAGCTTCACTGAGAATATTATGTTTGATCTGAGTTTTTAAGAATGGGGAGCATGCCTGACCAGGCAGTGGCACAGTGGATAGAACGTCGGACTGGGACACGGAGGACCCAGGTTTGAAACTCTGAGATCACTGGCTTGAAAGTCGGCTCATCCAGCTTGAGCAGGGGTTGCTGGCTTGAGTGTGGAATCATAGACATGACCCGATGGTCGCTGGCTTGCAGCCCAAGGCCACTAGTTTGAGCAGGGGTCACTTGCTCTGCTGCAACTCCCCCCAGCCCCATCAAGGCACATATGGGAAAGCAATCAATTAATAATTAAGGAGACTGCCCTGGCCGGTTGGCTCAGCGGTAGAGCGTCGGCCTAGCGTGCGGAGGACCCGGGTTCGATTCCGGCCAGGGCACACAGGAGAAGCGCCCATTTGCTTCTCCACCCCTCCGCCGTGCTTTCCTCTCTGTCTCTCTCTTCCCCTCCCGCAGCCAAGGCTCCATTGGAGCAAAGATGGCCTGGGCGCTGGGGATGGCTCTGTGGCCTCTGCCTCAGGCGCTAGAGTGGCTCTGGTCGCAACATGGTGATGCCCAGGATGGGCAGAGCATCGCCCCCTGGTGGGCAGAGCGTCGCCCCTGGTGGGCGTGCCGGGTGGATCCCGGTCGGGCGCATGCGGGAGTCTGTCTGACTGTCTCTCCCTGTTTCCAGCTTCAGAAAAATGAAAAATAATAATAATAATAATAATAATTAAGGAGACTAAGGAGCCACAATGAAGAATTGATGCTTCTCATCTCTCTCCCTTCCTGTCTGTCTGTCCCTATCTGTCCCTCTCTCTGTCTGCCTCTCTCTCTGTCTCTGTCACCAAAAAAAAAAAAAAATCCATTTAAGAATGGGGAGCAGTTTCCCTGGTTGAGTAGCTTGGTTGGTTAGAGCATCATCCCGATATGCAAAGATTATGGCTGGGATCTCAAACTCGCGGCCCACCAAACAATTTTGTACTGATTTTTTTTTGTTTTCAACTGCGGTGAGAAAAGTGTTGCGTAACAGTTGCCTTTTGTAGACCTAGTGCGGCTCGCCGAACGGCTGTGATCTTGCTCTGCGGCCCACATGCTGAGTTGAGTTTGAGACCCCTGGATTATGGGTTCAATTCCCAGTCAGGACATACACAGGAACAGATCAATGTTTCTGTCTCTCCCTTCCTCTCTCTCTAAAATCAATTTTTTTTAAATGAGTAGGCCATGGCTGGTTGGCTCAGTGTATAGAGCACCAGCCTGGTGTGCAGAAGTCCCAGGTTCGAGCCCCAATCAGGGTACACATGAAAAGCAACTATCTGCCTCTCTTCCCCTCCCTCTCCCCCTTCTCTCTTTCTCTTCCCCTCTCACAGCCAGTGGCTTGATTGGTTTGAGCATCAGTCTCAGGCACTGAGAATACCTCGGTTGATTTGAGCATCAGCCTCAGAAGAGGGTTGTCGGGTGGATCCTAGTCAGGGCACATGCAGGAGTCTGTCTCACTATCTCCTCTCCTCTCACGTAAAAAATGAGGACTAGTTTCCCAAAAGTGAGCAAATTCTTGTGTGCCTGCAAGGGCATAGGAGGAGTTCAACACTGTTCATAAGGAGGAAACTCCAATAGGACACAGCACTGGCCTTGGGGTCAGAGGACCAGGAACGGAACCAGGACCAGCTGCGGTCCTCAAACTGGACTGAGAAAGGTAAGTGGATGTTTGAGCACTTAGCCACAGGGCTATTGTGGGTCCATAGGAGATAACAGATCTTATGAAAGATCTGTTCAAACACCATTTATTGTTAACCCAGTACTCAGGTTACTTGACAGTGATCAGACAACCTGATGGTATAAATCTCTGTATTTTATAAGCTCTTTCAGAACATGGACACTTTCTTAATCCCTTACTTGATTTTTGTGTCCATAGCACCAAGCACAGAGCTTGACACAAAATATATTGCTATTCCAATAGTCCTAAAGCTACTCAAAAACACAGCCTGAGACCTCACCCTGCCCCTGGAAGAACAGATAAAGACCAGAGCAGAGCAGAGCAGATGACCTTAGCATGCTGTCTTAACCATGCACACTTCTAAATAAAGACAGGGTGCTCAGGGCCAGGGTCCTTCCCTAATATTTATCGTCTCTCTAATCAGAGAAGAGTAGATATAAATAGAAGACAGCATTTTTTTTACTCCAACATTTTCTATTCCCAAAAACAGAAAGGCAGAGAATACCCTTGATAATTCGTGGGCCAGAGAAAGTAGAGGCAACTCCTGCCATGTGGCTGGCTGACCCAGGAGCCGAGATACAAAGCCGAATGAGAAACTGAGTTCAGCAAAAGAGAAGCCTGTGCTGTTTAAACCTCATTAGTCCTATAAAACCAGCCTTTTGACACAAACCCCACTATTGACTTTGACCTCACTTCCCTACCTCCCTCTGCTCATGGCATTATTGAACCTGGGTTTTTCCTATGGGCCAGAACCTTGCCAACCCTTTTGCCCTTCACATAATGTGTTTGTCTGGTTTCTATTTCTGTAGTTTGATGAAGGATGATAGCAGGGTATTGAGTTGTTGTTTTTCATTTAGTGCAGTTGCCGCCCTCACCCTGTCCGCTACACCCCCCTTTCAAGTTGAGTTTTCATTGTCTGTTTTGTGCCTCCCCCTGTTTTTATTGCTTCCTTACTGAGTAGGGGAAGGCATTTTATTTTATTTTCCAGGCCCTGAATTCATAAGCTTGTGTATCCATCTTTTCCGCAAAGAATTATGATGTTTTGAAATTGGAAATAACCTTAGAAGGAAAAGGCAGGGGAAGTTCAGAGGTTCACCAAGCCCCTACTATGAACCAAGTCCTGAACTAGGTGCTTCTTCTTTTTCTTTTCTTTTCTTGCTCTTATTCCCCACAGCACATCTGCAAGGAGGTGGCCAGTGTTACATCTCATTTTACAGATGAGAAAACTGAACTCCAAAGAGTTGAAACAATAGGCTCAAGGTCCCACAGCATGGTTACTGTCAAAGGCATTCCAGTCCCCTACTCCAAGGCCACTGCCCCTTCCATGCCTCACTGTGCTTTCTGGAGTCTTTAGAGTGTTTTAGTTTGGGTGGGTACAAATCTAAGGAAGAGGGAATGAAAAAAGTTTAACTTCCTGTTCTTTGAAACAATTTAACTATCATGACCCTGCATTCCATCTGGGGCATAAGCTACTGGACCTTTGTTGTATCAAGACATTGGGTCTTCATTATCCCTGCCAGCACCTGCTCAGGTATCTTCCTCTGGGACCCAGTCTGGCTGTCATATCGATCCTAACTGGCCTCCACTAAGCTATCTTATCTGTTCCTAAGTCATTGATTCACCTCAAGTACAGCCTGCCCAGGGCCACTCCAGGAAAGGTTCTGTCTTATGGGCTTCACAACTCTATCAAGGGCATAGAAAAACCCTGGCTACTTCCACACTGCTCTGGGGCCTTGGGAATCTCTGGGAAGCTGTCTCTGGGCCCTGCTGTGCAGACACACTAAGGAAGATCCTTACTTCTCAAATCCTTGCTGGAGGGGAACACTGCAAATGAGCGCCCCCAAGACCTCTAATGGGAAGGAAGGCACAGATCTCCTCTCCTTCCAGGTGTCAGACCTTTCTGGAGCTCTGTTTCCACCTCTCTACTCCCCAGGCTCCATCTAGAAGGGGGCAGGTGGCAGGGGTTCTCCAGAGCCCCCCACAAGGCTTCAGCTCTTGTTCTCTCTCTCTCTCTCTCGCCCTTGCCACAATTGCCTCATCTGGGTGGGAGTCAGGGGATGGCACAAAATTGGTGCTAATAGATACTGCTGGCAAAAATCTCTAAATTTTGTAGTGTGTGGATATGATGACCAGAGTCATATAGGATTAAGACTTTGGTAGTTAAAAAGGCCAGGCTTTTAAAACAGAGACTTTCCTCTCAAGCCATGTGTTCCAAAGTCTATTTGGTAATTTAAAAGCTCAAGCTCACTCTGCTCTCTTTGCCTTTCCTCCATACAAGCTTTAATCCTGAAAGGAAAGGAGGGTAGGGATAGTGGAAGATACTTTGGAGAGGGGGAAGAGAGAACATAAGATAATATTCCTGTGGCAAAGATCATCTCTGCACTTTTCTCCTCCTTTGAACACAAGGTGAAAGTTCTCAGCCTCCTTGGCAGTTAGAATGAGGATGTGTGACAACATTCTGGCCAATGGGATGTGGGAAAAAGTTATAGAGCTCATTTACAGGCCAGGCCCCTACAACATCCCTACCAATCCTCTAGCCCTCTTTTTCACCCCACTGTAGCTATGGAGACCATGAACCAATAATAACGCAAGAGGAAAGGAGCCTGGATGCCTGAGTCACCCATTGGAGGAGAGCTATAGTAGAAGTTGCATAAAGAGCTGCTGCTGTATTAAGTGGTACAGTTTAGGGTTGTGTGTGTTACAGCAGTTTATTTTACTTACTTGGACTGATAAAAATACCTAAATATTGTTCTCATAATGCACAAAAGATCAGAGATTGAAAGTCAGAAGATTTACCATTTTGATTAAAATCTGTGAAATTAGCCTGACCAGGCAGTGGTGCTGTGGATTAAGCGTCAGCCTAGGATGCTGAAGACTCAGGTTCAAAACCTCAAGGTTTCCAGCTTGAACACAGGCTCACTAGCTTGAGTGCAGGGTCACTGACTTGAGCATGGGATCATAAACATGACCCCGTGGTTGCTGGCTTAATCCCAAAACTTCACTGCCTTGAAGCCCAAGGTTGCTGGCATGAGCCCAAGGTCACTAGCTTGAGCAAGGGGTCACTGGCTTGGTTGTAACCCCCTAGTCAAGGCACATATGAGAAAGCAATGAATGAACAACTAAGGTGCCACAACTATGAGTTTATGCTTCTCATCTCTCCCTTCCTGTCTGTCTGTCCCTCCATCTCTCTCTTGCTAAAAATCAATAAATAATAAAAAAAATAAAATCTGTGAAATTTAAGACATATAAAATGACATCAATTCTAAGAAGATTATTATCTTTAATGTATTATCTTTGAACAATATTTAAAGATTGATGTTGAAGAAGAATGATGTAGAAAAAAGCAAGAATGATATGTCAAATTCCTTCTTTCAGCTGGTCTGGCGTAATACCTAGAATATTGAGATACTTAGTAAGTAAAGACTGATTGAATGAAAAAAACCATTAACCTATCAATTCTGTTAAACCCAAGACATTTACTATTACTTTTTAAATTCTTTCAAATATTTGTTTTTCATAATCCTTTGTAATCTATCCCCACTGTTACAGCCTTGCGTCCAGGCATTATAATGACTACTTTAAATAACTTTTAAAGGTTTCAAATGTATTTTAATTTTTAAAATTATGCTATATTTAAATGAGCAGCAGAGTGCTTACATGACAAGTTGATTTTGAAACAATACTGTATTTCAACAGCTGTGATGGTTACACATCATTCTACTCTTTTGGTGTGACTCTGCTGGCAGGGTACAGGTTCCAATCTATTCCAATCTGTGTGGTTGTAAATATCCATGCAACAGCACAGTAAGTGGTTCCACTAGCTAGTACAGCATTTCCATATTTGTTTTGAAAATCTGTGGATTGTTTTCTGTGGCTCTCCCTTACCCATATTTGCTAAATACTTCGAAACTTGAGGCTTCTTAGTATATTTCTAGCCAAGGGAAATATCATGAAGGTGTGATGGGATTGCAGTTGATAGCAGTTGCGGGTCAGTTTCCTTGTAAAGAGTCAGTTCTGGAGGCTGGAATGTCTGACTGGGTGCTGGCTGATTTGGTTCCTGGTGAGAGCCCTGTTCCTGGCTTGTAAACTATTACCTTCTGTGTCCTCACATGTCAGAGAGGAAGAAGGAGAGGAAGAGAGAGGAAGAAGAAGAGAGAAGAGACCCAGACTGGTCCACAACTTTGTCATTACAGGCATACTTTGTTTAATTGTGCTTTCCTTTACTGTGCTTCACAAATCCTGTACTGCATTTTTTATAAATTGAAGGTTTGTGGCAACCCCGCAGTGAGAAAACTTATTGATGCCATTTTTTCAACAACATTTGCTCATTTCATGTCTCAGTGTCATATTTTGGTTATTCTCATAGAATTTCAAATTTTCTTCTTATTATTATATGTGCTGTGGTGATCTGTGATCAGTGATCTCTGATATTACTATTGTAATGGTTTGGGGGCACCAAGAACCTTGCCCATATGAGACAGTGAACTTAATGTAAATGGTGTGTATGTTCTGATTGCTGTGATGACCAGCCATTCTCTTGTCTCTCTCCCTACCTCCAGCCTCCATATTCCCAGAGAAACAATAATATTGAGATTAGGTCAATTAATAACCCTACAATTGTCTCCGAGTGTTCAAGTGAAAGGAAGAGTCACACATCTCTCACTTAAAATCAAAAGCTAGAAATAATTAAGTTTAATGAGGTAGGTATGTTGAAAACCAGGAAGGCATGTTAAAAACCAAAACTAGGCCTCTTGAACCAAACAGCCAAGTTGTGAATGCAAAGGAAAAGTTCTTGAAGGAAATTAAAAGAGCTTCGGCAGTGAACACAAATGATAAGAAAGCCAAACAGCCTTATTGCTGATATGGAGAAAGTTTTGGTGATCTGGATAGAAGATCAATCAGTTTCAATGTTCTCTTAACCAAAGCCTAATTCTGGCCCTGGCCGGTTGGCTCAGTGGTAGAGCATCGGCCTGGCATGCGGAAGTCCGGGCTTTGATTTCCGGCCAGGGCACACAGGAGAAGCGCCTATCTGCTTCTCCACCTCTCCCCCTCTCCTCCCTCTCTGTCTCTCTCTTCCCCTCCCGCAGCCAAGGCTCCACTGGAGCAAAGTTGGCTCAGGCGCTGAGGGTGGCTCCATGGCCTCTGCCTCAGGCACTAGAATGGCTCTGGCAGAGGCGGAGCAACATCCCAGATGGGCAGAGCATCGCCCCTTGGTGGGCGTGCCGGGTGGATCCCGGTCGGGCGCATGCGGGAGTCTGTCTGACTGCCTCCCTGTTTCCAGCTTCAGAAAAATCCAAAAAAAAAACACCAAAAAACGAGACTAATAAAAAAAAATAGAACACTGGATAAATAAGATGTGGCACAGGCCCTGGCCGGTTGGCTCAGTGGTGGAGCGTCGGCCTGGAGTGCAGGGGTCCCAGGTTCGGTTCCCGGCCAGGACATACAGGAGAGGCGCCCATCTGCTTCTCCACCCCTCCCCCTCTCCTTCCTCTCTGTCTCTCTCTTCCCTTCCCGCAGCCGGGGCTCCATTGGAGCAAAGATGGCCTGGGCGCTGGGGATGGCTCCTTGGCCTCTGCCCTAGGCGCTGGAGTGGCTCTGGTCATGACGGAGCACCATCCCGGAGGGGCAGAGCGTCGCCCCCTGGTGGGCAGAGTGTCGCCCCTGGTGGATGTGCCGGGTGGATCCCGGTCAGGCGTATGCGGGAGTCCGTCTGTCTCTCCCCGTTTCCAGCTTCAGAGAAATGCAAAGGAAAAAGGGGGGGGGGGAAAGATGTGGCACATATACACCATGGTATACTATTCAGCAGGGGTCTCCAAACTACGGTCCGTGGGCCACATGCGGCCCCCTGAGGCCATTTATCCGGCCCCCACTGTACTTCCAGAAGGGCCACCTCTTTCATTGGTGGTCAGTGAGAGGAGCACAGGATGTATGTGGTGGTACCGCAAAGCGTGGCGTCGCTCACATACAGTACTACTTCCGGTGACGCAGGACGCATGCGTCACGGCTCCTGAAGCACGTCATATCACTTGTTATGGCTAGCAGTGACAAATATGGAACCGGACATTGACCATCTCACTAGCCAAAAGCAGGCCCATAGTTCCCATTGAAATACTGGTCAGTTTGTTGATTTAAATTTACTTGTTCTTTATTTTAAATACTGTATTTGTTCCGGTTTTTTTTTTTTTACTTTAAAATAAGATATGTGCAGTGTGCATAGAGATTTGTTCATAGTTTTTTTTATAGTCCGGCCCTCCAGCAGTCTGAGGGACAGTGAACTGGCCCCCTGTGTAAAAAGTTTGGGGACCCCTGCTATTCAGCCATAAGAAATGATGACATCAGATCATTTACAACAAAATGATGGGATCTTGATAACATTATACGGAGTGAAATAAGTAAATCAGAAAAAAACAAGAACTGCAGGATTCCATACATTGGTGGGACATAAAAACAAGACTAAGAGACATGGACAAGAGTGTGGTGGTTACGGGGTGCGGGGGGAGGGAAGGAGGGAGAGGGGGAGGGGCACAAAGAAAATTAGATAGAAGGTGACGGAGGACAGTCTGACCTTGGGTGATGGGTATGCAACATGGTTGAATGACAAGATAACCTGGACATGTTTTCTTTGAATATATGTACCCTGATTTATTGATGTCGCCCCATTAAAATTAATAAAAATTTATTAAAAAAAAAGATGTGACTGAATTGCTGCAATCTCATGATCAAAGTGTAATGGGTGATGAGTTGTCTATTATGGATGAGCAAAGAAAGTAGTTTCTACAGATAAAATCTACCCTGGTATCAATGCTGCGAAGATTGTTGAAATGAGAACAAAGAATTTACAATATTACATAAATTTAGTTGATAAAGTAGCAGTAGGCTTGCGAGGATTGACTCAAATTTGAAAGAAGTTCTATCAAATAGCATTTTACTCACAGTAGAGTCAACCAATGCAGCACACTTTATTGTTGTCTTAGTTTAAGAAATTCCCACAGCCACCCACCCAGCCTATAGCAGCCACCACCTGACCAGTCAGCAGCCATCCAGATGGAGGCAATAGCTGCCCCCCACCAGCAAAAACACTATAACTTGCTGAAGGCTCAAATGATGGTTAGAAATTTTTTTAGCAAAAAAATCATTTTAAATTAAGGTATGTACATTTTTAGACATAATGCTTTTGCACACTTAGAAGACTTCAGTATAGTGTAAACACAGTTTTCTCTTTCTTTCTTTCTTTCTTTCTTTCTTTCTTTCTTTCTTTCTTTCTTTCTTTCTTTTTAAGTGAGAGGAGGGGAGATAGTGAAACAGACTTCTACATGCTCCTTGACCAGGATTCACCCAGCAACCCCCATCTAGGGCTGATGCTCTGTCCATCTGGTACCATGCTCCCAACCAAGCTATTTTTAGCACCTCAAGCGGAGGCTCCACTGAACCATTTTCAGTGCCTGGGCTGATGAACTGGAACCAATGGAGACATGGCTGCAGGAAGGGAAGAGAGAGAAAGACAACGGGGTGAGGGAGGGGAGAGAAGCAAATGGTCACCTCTTGTGTGCCCTGACCGGGAATCAAACCTGGGACATCCACACACCAGGGCGACACTCTACCACTGAGCCAACCTGCCAAGGCCTAAACATGGCTTTCATATGCACTGGAAAACCCCAAAATTCATGTGACTCACTTTATTGTAACGTTCACTTTACTGTAATGGTCTACAACAGGGGTCCCCAAACTACGGCCCACGGGCCGCATGCGGCCCCCTGAGGCCATTTATCCGGCCCCCGCTGCACTTCCGGAAGGGGCATCTCTTTCATTGGTGGTCAGTGAGAGGAGCATAGTTCCCACTGAAATACTGGTCAGTTTGTTGATTTAAATTTACTTGTTCTTTATTTTAAATATTGTATTTATTCCCGTTTTGTTTTTTTACTTTAAAATAAGATATGTGCATTGTGCATAGGGATTTGTTCATACTTTTTTTTATAGTCTGGCCCTCCAACTGTCTGAGGGACAGTGAACTGGCCCTCTATGTAAAAAGTTTGGGGACCCCTGGTCTACAATGAACCCGCATTATCTCCAAGGTAGGTCTGTGCTGGCCTGTGGCAGAGAGAAAAGGGGGAAGATGGTGGACCACATGGTGGAAGGGACACACCTGTACCCTCTCACTCCATGGGCCAAGGCAAGTTACATGACCAAGCCTGCTCTCAATGAAGTGGAGGTGTATAATCCTTCTGAAGGCAGAAGCACTGAATATTTCTAAATAATAATACAATCTACTGCATTCCTTCTCCCAGGGGAAAACAAAAAATGTGGGATTCACTTTTCCCATTCTGTACCCAAAGACCAAAGGAATAGCAGCAGGTGCTATTGCCACTTGAATATCCCCTTGGCCTATCGTGGAAGTCATCCATGCATTCTGTAGTTCCAACATATTCCACAAATGTCACCTGTTTCTTAACTCAGACATCTGCCGGGAGGGTTTTCTTTGGCTGCAGAAACATGCTTGGCCATGGAGCCAAGGATTCCAGGAACAACCCCAGGGGCATCCATTGATCAAGGAGGGAGAGGATTTGGTGTATAAATTCCCCACCTTTACCCTGGCTGGTTGGCTCAGTTGGTTAGAGCATTATCCCAAAGCATGGAGGTTGCCAGTTCAATCTCCATTGAGAACACATACAGGAACATGATGTTTCTCTCTCTCTCTTCTTCTCTATCTAACATTAATAAAATAAACATTAAAAAAATTCTCCACCTTCCTCATCTCTCAGTAGAACAACTTCAAGATATTTCTACACGGTCTCTCAGAGGGCCCGCAATGGGAATGAGCCCAGTTCCTCACATTGGTAACTGGCTCATTAATGTAGCTTTTCCTCTCTTTTCTTCCTTCCCCACTATGCTTCCTAGGATCAAACCCAAATAAAGCACTACACTCAAATCCCTGGATCAGGGTCTGTTTTGCAGAAACCCAACTACAACAGGGATGGAAGCTTCTTCTATCAAAGACATACTTCCTAGTCTCTTGTCTTTCTCCTGCAATTCTTCCACCCACTCAGACCCACAGCACAGAACAGACAGTGTGGGTGTAAGTCATCTTAAACAACAACCAACACTCCGCTCAGCTGGAACTGGCAACTTCTAGTAATTCGCCAAAATGACCGACGCAAATGGGAAGAGCAGAGGCACTGCTATGTGCTCTCTAGGTCTTTCAGAGAACATGGAGCTGTCCTTTGGCCACATACACGCAAACCTACAAGACAAGTGATGTTGACATCAACAAAATGGGTCCTATTCAAAAAGAACGTCCCCCAAATATTCCATAGCAATCTGGGAAGAGTCCCTGAGGTTACCCAGCACTCTGTTGGCACTGTAGTAAACAAATAAGTCAGGGGCAAGATGCTTTTGGGCACACTGAAGCACCATAAGAGCTGAACTCCCTGAAATGTACAGGGGAAAGGATCAGAAAAAGAAGAAAGACAAAGAGAAAGGCACTTGGGTTCAACTGAAGCACCAGCCTGCTTTACCCAGAGAAGCTCACTTTGTTTTTTTAAAGATTTTATTTATTCATTTTAGAGAAGGGGGGAGAGAGGGGGAAGGAGCAGGAAGCATCAACTCCCATATATGCCTTGACTGGGCAAGCCCAGGGTTTCAAAACGGCAACCTCAACATTCCAGGTCGACACTTTATCCACTGCGCCACCACAGGTCAGGCTCAGAGAAGCTCACTTTGTAAGAACCAATGAAAAGAACCCTGAGCTGCTGGTACCCATTCCCTATTAATTCATGGCATCATAGGTATAATAAATAAATAAATAAGCAACCTATGGCTTTAAAAAAGAAAAGTGAGACTGACTAAGCAGTGGCGCAGTGGATAGAGCGTCGAAATAGGATGCGGAGGACCCAGGTTCGAGATCCTGAGGTCGCCAGTTCGAGCACGGGCTCATCTGGTTTGAGCAAAACTCACCAGCTTGGACCCAAAGTCACTGGCTCAAGCAAGGGGTTGCTTGGTCTGCTGTAGCCCCGTGGTCAAGGCACAATGAAATAGCAATCAATGAACAACTAAGGTGTCGCAACGAAAAACTAATGATTGATGCTTCTCATCTCTCTCTGTTCCTGTCTGTCTGTCCCTATCTATCCCTCTCTCTGACTCTGTCTCTGTAAAAAAAAAAAAAAAAAAAAAAGCGAGATAGTTAACATTTCTATACTAAACACCTTCTTATACTGAACCTCTCAATTTCATTCTCCGAATAACCATGAGAGGCTGCTATCATTATCATCCCCATTTTATTGATGAGGAAACTAAGGCTCAGAGAGGCATCTCCTCCAGGCACTGACTCTGGCCATCTGGCCATCATGCCAGCTCCCCTACCACTCATGGGGAGCCTTTTGGCTTCTTGTCAGACCACCTTAATTCTGCGGCCGACTCAGCCGGTATTAGCCCGTCTCCGCCTTAGACATCTTGGTGCCTTTTCTTTCCAGCCCATAATTTAGGTTTTTAAACTGTCCCTTTGTATCCACTGCCATGCCTCATACACAGCTCATTCACATTCAACAAATATAGGGCGACTCCTAGTAGCAAGATTGTTGTAGGCACACAGGAAGATGACCATGCAGAAGACAGACTGGGTGCCTTCTCTCACAGAACTTGTTTTCTGGGCAGGAGAAAAGAACATAGATAGCATTTGACAATGTGATGAGAAGACGGTGACGGGATTGAGAAGGAGTGAGTGGTTATTTTTCTTTCTATATTTCTTGTTTTGTTTTTTAAAATTTTTGTTTGGTTATTGTTGTTATTTGAGGGGTATTATTTTTCATTAGGAGACAGGGAAGACTTCTTCTCTGAGAGGGTCACTTTTAAGCTAAGGATTGAATAACAAGAAGATGCCAGCCATGGAAAGATATGGGAGAAGAACATTCCTGCCAGGGAGAGCAGCACATGGAAAGGGCCTTGAGGGAGTACTGGCTAGAGGAGACAAAACTAGAGGGTGCTAATAATAACGCCAGCCTTCAGGTGGTGGACATTTATTACAGACAGCCCACACTTGAGACTTGTGATTTGAGAAGTCAATGCAAAGAGGGTGGACCCTCAATCTGATCTCTGCCATAGCCCCTCTTCACTCTCTCCCCCACTTCAGCTTATTGTCTCCCAGCACTGCTTGGAACCTGGTATCTGCCCCCACTCTCAACCTCAGTGAAATGAACTGCTTCTTCAAGACCCCACCATGGCATATCCCACCAGATGGCCTTGGAATTCTACATGAGCTCTCTGCCTCCCTCCAAGACTAGGAGTTCCTCGGGGGGCTGGAATATCTATCTATCTATCTATCTATCTATCTATCTATCTATCTATCTATCATCTATCTTTATCTCTGTCTCTGTCTCTTCCCCTCAACACCCTCCCCCCAACTTCAGCCTTTAGGAAGGTACAGGACACACAGAAGGAATGTCAAGAAATGTTAAGTGAAGAACTCCTTTTTTTTTTTTAATATTTTTTATTTATTGATTTTTTAGAGAGAGAGGAGTGAGAGAGAGAGACAGAGAGAGAGAGAGAGAGAAGGGGGAGGAGCAGGAAGCATCAACTCCCATATGTGCCTTGACCGGGCAAGCCCAAGGTTTCGAACCGGCGACCTCAGTGTTCCAGGTCGACGTTTTATCCCACTGCGCCACCACAGGTCAGGCTCCTTTTTTATATATACATTAACCTTGCTCTGTGAAATCTTTCCTGATTCCCATTTCTTCCCACTCTCATCACACTCCCTTGGACTCTGCAACAGTTCCAGTTATGTATTTAACACACTGTTACTTACCAACGTGTCTGTCTTCCCTTCCAACTACACATCAAGGGCGGCAAACCCAAATGCCCCCAGGTCTGGGCAGGGGTAGTGAATGACCAAAACAAGTGAAGGCAACAGGAAGCCAATGGCAAACTAATTTTCATGTAATGCTGGAAATTTGAATGTTTATGTAAAATTTTCAGATATTTAAATGTTAGCCATTAATTATTTGGAAAAGTTAAATCAGCCCTCAAGGGTCAGAATCGCATTTTATCCCTAATGGTATTTATTATTCTCAGTATCTCATACAAAAAATGACAAACAACACTTGCTCAGTTGAATTACTTGTTGAATGGATGAAACAAACTTTATGGAATTAATGAGATCACCTCTGCTCACTGCAAGTCAGCCTAAGACTTACATCGTCATCAGTTGGCTCAGCCAAAATCAGATTCCTGATGAAATTGCTGGGTGGACTCGGTTTTCTTTGTTACATCAAGCAGTGGCATTTCAGCTTGTTTTCTTTATTGCGCCATAATCCCAAATGACTCCAGTGACCCTGGGGTTTTCTGGGCAGATCAAATGTCTCCAAAGCAGGCTAATTCCCACAGGTGGCTCAACTTGGTTCACACACTAATCAGACAGACCACTTATCACTGATTGTTTAGAGTCCAGAAATTCACAGATGTCGGCAGGACCACAGCACAACACCGGAAGCACTCGGCCTCCAGATAGATGCACAGCCCCAACTGGCAGAGGAAGACAGTGATTTGGAAAGCAACCCCCACCGCCCACCCCGTCCAGCTCACGTGATTCTTGGGCCCAAGTCATCCCTCCTCTCACTGATTTCTTTGGCTTTGCTTAGAAGGGAGCTCATCTCTCACCATTTCTAAGGCAGTGCCCGATCTTTGTGATAAATACCCCAAATGTCATAAGTCCTCCAGGCTGGTTCACAGTGTGGGCAGGCTGCGGACTCCTCTCAGACTAGCACCAAGACTGCACCCATAGGAGGGTTTCGGAGAAACATGGAATTAAGCTGAACACAAACATTCTGCTATGGTAGATGTGAGTCAAAGGAAGGGATTGGGTTTTTTCCTACTTTTGTATCACCAATAACAGCAAGCAGAGGGCTTTGGAGCAAAGCCCATATTTGTTGAGTAGTGCCTGCAGTATGCTGGGCATTGTTCTAAACAGCGGATCTCAAATCAGAATCCTGGGTACTCCTGGGAGCCCCCGAGTTCCTTTTAGGGGGTCAAAATATGTTCACAACAATACTAAGTATTATTTACCTCTGTCCCTCTCATTGTCTCCTGAGTATGCAGTAGGGCTTTCCAGAGGCTACACAACGTCTGATAGCTCAGAGGATGTATGTTTGTGATTCCTGTGTTTTGAAAATGTCTCAGTTTTTATTTCAAATACAATAAACATCAATAGATACAACCCACATAAGAAGAGTTGTGTGTTTTTTTTAAGTTTTCAATAATATTTAAAAGCAGGAAAAGATTGAGATCCACTCTTCTAGAGAGATGTAAGAAGCTAATAAACACCATGCTATGAAAAAGGAAAAAGCAGAGGAGGGTAAGGGGAATTAAAAGGGCCTGAGGGTGGGAGGCCATATTGGAGGCAGGGGAGGGGCAGCTGGCAGTATGACACAGGGTGATGACACCAGTTGGCCTAATTGAGAAATAAACTGACAAATTAAAGATATCTTTTAGTTACTATTCAAAATGCCCCCATTTGTCCTAAATTTACATTTTTATTGTGAATTGAATCCTAAATATATAAGAATCAATAATTATGCATATAGAATTTTAAATAACTGGTTAAGAAAACAGGAATATCTCTGGTGGTAGCTTCAAAATTCCACATGAGCCCTTCCAAGACAGCATCTCTCTCCTCACAGAGAGAAGCACTATTCTGATTTTTGAGGTGTTTATTTGCGCCTCTTTGCAGTTCACTATCTGCTTATAGACATGTGTGTAACCATAAATGATATGTTGTTTAGTTTTGAAAAACCAAGAAGCTCCTCAGTCAGTTAAGAGCATTGTCGCAAAACAAGGTTGAGGGTTCAATCCCCGGTCAAGGCACATATAGGAAGCAACCAAAAAAATGCACGACTGAGTGGAGCAACAAATGCATTTCTTCCCCCTCCCCTCTCTCTCCCTTCCTTTCTCTGTTTCTCTAAAAATCAATAAAAATAAAGCCCTGCCTGACCTGTGGTGGCGCAGTGGATAAAGCGTCGACCTGGAAATGCTGAGGTCGCCGGTTCAAAACCCTAGGCTTGCCTGGTCAAGGCACATATGGGAGTTGATGCTTCCAGCTCCTCCCCCCTTCTCTCTCTCTGTCTCTCTCTCCTCTCTCTCCCTCTCTGTCTCTCTCCCTCCCTCTCTCTCTCCTCTCTAAAAATGAATAAATAAAAATTTAAAAATAAATAAATAAATAAATAAAAATAAAGCCCTGACTGGATAGCTCCGTTGGTTGGAGTGTTGTCCTGGAGTGAAGAGGTCGCCGGTTGAATTTCCAGGTCAGAGCATATACAGGAGTAGCTCAATGTTCCTATCTCTCTCTCTCTCTCTCTCTCTCTCTCTCTCTCTCCCCCTGCCTCTCTCAGAAAAACAAACAAACAAACAAACAAATGAAAAACAAGAAGCAAGCTCAAATCATTGTAAGAAAGGGGCAATGTTGCTACAAATAGATTTTCTTTCCCAGGACAAAATAAACTAGACAGATGGGGGGGTGGGGAGACCACAGTGTGGCTCCAGCTATTTACAAGAGCTGCTTCCCGGGAAGTCAGTGGGTATTATCAGGGCATCTGAAAGGCCTATAGAGTGAGCCACGTATTGCCCTCGGGCAGAAATACCTTCATGGAGAGAGGGCTACTCCTTATTGTCTTTGTTTTTGTTTTCTGTTTTGCCTTTTGACCTACCTCTATGTCTTGGTAGTAGGTCAAAGCTGATCACGTTTAGAGCTGAACAGCTGTAGGGCACCCTCCGGAGAGCAGGAACTACTCGTGCACTGGCCACGGCAAGTCAGATCTAGAAGAGAATCAGAGCTCCACTTCTCTGGGCATTCTCTCCCTTGAGCTAGGATCCCAGAGATAATGCCAAAAACGTGTCTGCTATATGCTGCGGAGTCCCAGGACTCCCTCTGAACTGGTTGAACTGGTTACCCTGAGTCTGGGGCACAGCTGTCACCCTCTCCTGTTTGGTGATTTATGCTCTTTGTTTGGAGAAACTTGCCTTCCAGTAGCTGGCTGAGAAAGGTTGCACCGAAAGTATTTTGGGACCTTCTGTGTCTAAAAATGTTTTTGTCAAACTTTCATAGTCATTTGATACCTTTACTGAGAGTAGAATTCTAGATTAAAGATTATTTTCATTCAGACTTTTGAAAGCATTGGGTCATCTTCTAGCATCTAGCCCTCAGTATTGCAATGAGTGGTCTAAAGCTGTTCTGATTTATTTTTTTTCCCTCTGGAATATTGTGGAATCTTTCTTTTTTCCCACCATGTTCTAAAACTTCAGCAAGGTGTCTTGATTTGGGTCTATTTTTATCCATCACATTGGATACAGAGCCCATTCAGTTTGGAAATACATTCTTTTTTTTTTTTCTTTTTTACAGAGACAGAGAGTCAGAGAGAGGGATAGGGACAAACAGGAACGGAGAGAGATGAGAAGCATCAATCATCAGTTTTTCGTTGTGACACCTTAGTTGTTCATTGATTACTTTCTCATATGTGCCTTGACCGTGGAGCTACAGCAGATAGATAGAGTAACCCCTTGCTCAAACCAGCAACCTTGAGTCCAAGCTGGTGAGCTTTTGCTCAAACTAGATAAGCTCGCGCTCAAGCTGGCGACCTCAGGGTCTCAAACCTGGGTCCTCCGCATCCCAGTTCGACACTCTATCTCAGGGGTCCCCAAACTACGGCCTGCGGGCCGCATGCGGCCCCCTGAGGCCATTTATCCGGCCCCCTCCGCACTTCCGGAAGGGGCACCTCTTTCATTGGTGGTCAGTGAGAGGAGCATAGTTCCCATTGAAATACTGGTTAGTTTGTTGATTTAAATTTACTTGTTCTTTATTTTAAATATTGTATTTGTTCCCGTTTTGTTTTTTTACTTTAAAATAAGATATGTGCAGTGTGCATAGGGATTTGTTCATAGTTTTTTTTATAGTCCGGCCCTCCAATGGTGTGAGGGACAGTGAACTGGCCCCTTGTGTAAAAAGTTTGGGGACCCCTGTCTACTGCGCCACAGCCTGATCAGGCTCAGTTTGGAAACACATTCTGCAGAATTTCTTATGTTTCTCATTAGTGATTTCTTCCCCTCCATTTTCTGACATTGGATCTCCTGGACTTCCACTTACTATTCTTTATTCCTATGCTTAATTTGTCTTTTTGCTGTGATTTTAAAGATATTTCTTGAACTGGCTCTTACAATTTTATGAATAATTATTTTTATTTCGACTATCATATCTTTCATTTCTAAACCTTTGAATGTTTTCTATTAATATTCTGTTTTTGTCTCAGTTTAGAGTTGCAATAATCTTTTTTTATTTCTCTGAAGATAGTGCTTTTTAAAAAAACTTCCCACATAGCCCTGGCTGGTTAGCTGAGTTGGTTAGAATGCCATCCCAAAACACCAAGGTTGCAGGTTCGATCCCTGATCAGGGCACATACGGAAACAACAAATGAATGCTTCTGTCTTTCTCTCCCTCTCCTTCTCCCTCTCCCCTTCCCTTTCTTTGTCTTTCTAAAACTCAGTCAATTAAAAAAAAAAGTGTTTTAAAGAAGACAATCGGCCTGACCAGGCCGTGGCACAGTGGCTAGAGCAGGGTAGGGAACCCATGGCTCGCGAGCCAGATGTGGCTCTTTTGATGGCTGCATCTGGCTCGCAGACAAATCTTTAATAAAAAAAAATAATAACATTAAAAATATAAAACATTCTCGGCCTTGGCCGGTTGGCTCAGCAGTAGAGCGTCAGCCTGGCGTGCGGGGGACCTGGGTTCGATTCCCGGCCAGGGCACACAGGAGAAGCGCCCATTTGCTTCTCCACCCACCTCCCCTCCTTCCTGTCTGTCTCTCTCTTCCCCTCCCGCAGCCAAGGCTCCATTGGAGCAAAGATGGCCCGGGCGCTGGGGATGGCTCCTTGGCCTCTGCCCCAGGTGCTAGAGTGGCTCTGGTCGCGGCAGAGCGACGCCCCGGAGGGGCAGAGCATCGCACCCTGGTGGGCAGAGCTTCACCCCTGGTGGGCGTGCCGGGTGGATCCCGGTCGGGCGCATGCGGGAGTCTGTCTGACTGTCTCTCCCTGTTTCCAGCTTCAGAAAAATACAAAAAATATATATATATAAAACATTCTCATGTATTACAATCCATTTCCTACCGCTCATGTTCATGGTTGCAGGTGGCTGGAGCCAATCACAGCTGTCCTCTAGGACAACACCAAATTTTTATTGGATAATGCATAACGTACATGGGTCATTGTATGGCTCTCACAGAATTACATTTTAAAATATGTGGCGTTCATGGCTCTCTCAGTCAAAAAGGTTTCTGACCTCTGGGATACAGCGTTGGACTGGGATGCGGAGGACCCAGGTTCAAGACCCCAAGGTCGCCAGCTTGAGCGTGGGCTCATCTGGTTTGAGCAAAGCTCACCAGCTTGGACCCAAGGTCGCTGGCTCAAGCAAGGGGTTACTCGGTCTGCTGAAGGCCCGCAGTCAAGACACATATGAGAAAGTAATCAATGAACAACTAAGGTGTCGCAAGGAAAAACTAATGATTGATGCTTCTCATCTCTCTCCATTTCTGTCTGTCCCTATCTATCCCTTTCTCTGACTCTCTCTCTGTCTCTGAAAAAAAAAAAGACATTCGGTTAATAACAGGATACTTTTAAAAAAAGAACTTCTTGCGTGTTGTCTGTGTCCTCTAAGTTGCTTTTATTCTGTTCCTTTTGGCCTCTCCCATGTTCAAGGCTTTCTCAGATATGAGGTATTCCTTAGCTCTATGGTCAATGTAAAACTAAAAAGCTAAATGGAAGCTTTTAGCGCATGGGGGACTGTCTATTTGGAGCTTCCAAGTAGGCTTGTTGGGTTTATTTGTTGGGAAACCCAGGGTGTCAGTGTTTGTAAATCTTTCCTTTAAGCTACACTTCTTCCAAACCCCTTCCTGGAAAGTAAGGTTTGGTTGCCAGAGTTGCAGCAGCCATGCAGAGGGGCAAGGTGGTGTTTCCACATTCAGCATTAGAACACACATGGTTCCTTTACCCCAGTTTTCTGTGCAATGCTCATGTCCTCAACTGTGTTTGCTGTCCCCAACTCAGAGAAGCTCTGCTTCACCCTCTCCTGAGAATAATCTTCCAGCCTTCTCCCTGCATGGGGGAGGATCCTACAGGGGAGTGTAGGGAGTGTGGGGAGCGTGGAATGAGAGAGGGCTTCTAGGATCTTAACTGCTTCCTTGATAGCTCACCCAGTTCTTCCTATTTCAGCACCCCCCACCCCGTCACCCACAGAGGCCCTGGGCTGCCCGGTCTCCCATCTTTGGCCCAGTCTGTTGTATAAATCGGCTTGTGCGCCACTCTTCCCATGGCTGCTTTGGGCCCAGCTTCCCAGGCCACCAGATTGCTTACCCATCACTCTCTCCTGTGGCTGTGGTTTCCCATCCTGTTTTCTCAACATTGTGGGTTTATTATGTCCTTCAAAAAGCCCTCTTCCAGAAGGTTTAGTGGTTTCAGAAAGGAGCAAAATTATCAATATATACATATAATTCAATCTGTCACTGTAACCTGAACACCACCCTGAAACTCTGAGGTCCAGTCTGCCCCTTAAATTCCAGCTCTGCTGAAATCTGGGTACAGAAATGTGGTTAGGGCCAGGTACTCATCTTCACAGATAGCAGTTCAGCAGAAGAGATGGACACACTCAAGGGAATGGAATACAAGTCCACAATCTTTGAGGGTCAAATGGATCTTGGATTTCAGAATTTATCAGATTTTAGAAAGATAATACAGAGGGCATGTACCATAATTCTCATAGCGTGCCAGTGGGGCCTGCAGCAAAGCATGAGAGCGAAACACGTGCATATTGCCGCAGTGAAACGTATGAGTGTTCATATTAAGTAGGCTATAAAAAAAAGAAAGACTATAAATAGCTTGACATCTATCCAAGGCGGGTTTCAAAACCAGATGATTTAACAAACCAAGTCCAGTTTTCAGCTTGGGGATTCAGAGTTGTTGATCAGCCCCTGTGAACCTCTACAATACTGTACATTAAGTTCTATGAATGAAGTGTGTACAAAGTACTGTGTGTATAGACTGGACTGGAAGGCTTCACAGAGGAGGTGATGTTTGAGCTATACCTTGAAGAATGAACAAGAAGCTCACTAGAAAGGAAAGGGAGTTCTAGGGAGCCCTCAAAGTCAAAAGTCTGTTCAGGATGAACAACTCAAGCAAAGGCCCAGAGGTTTATAGTTTTATTTATTTATTTATTTTTTTAGAGAGGAGAGGGAGAGACAGAGAGAGAGAGAGAGAGAGAGAGAAGAGACAGAGAGAGAAGGTGGGGAGGAGCTGGAAAGCATCAACTTCCATATGTGCCTTGACCAGGCAAGCCCAGGGTTTCGAACCAGAGACCTCAGCATTTCCAGGTCGACGCTTTATCCATTGCGCCACCACAGGTCAGGCAGGCCCAGAGGTTTGAAGCATAAAAAAATGCCACTTTGTTTCCTTGATTTGGGTTCTAGAGCCGACTTCTTCCCACAGGGTGAGTCTACCCTTCCCTGCTAAAGCATGAACTTTAGTAGGAATGTAATGGTAGGAGAGATGGGGCTGGGGTGGGGAGGGTTGGCAGCAGCAGGTCATAGAGAGCTGTCTGGGCCACCCCAAGAAATTTGGGACTCACCCTATAGAATAGCATTTCTCAGAATGTGATTCCACAACACTTTCAAGGAGTCCAAGAAGTCAAAAGCATTATCATATTATGTATCTACTTTAAAAAAATTATTTATTAATTTTATATTTATTCATTTTAGGGAGGGGGAAGGAGAGAGAGAGAGAAAGAGAAGGGGGGAGGAGGAGAAAGCATCAACTCCCATATGTGCCTTGACCAGGCAAGCCCAGGGTTTTGAATCAGCGACCTCAGTGTTCCAGGTCGATGCTTTATCCACTGCGCCACCGCAGGTCAGGCTGTATCTACTTTTTAAAAACGTTGTTGACATATGCTATAATGCAAAAGCAATGTTGAGTAAAACTGCTGGTGCTTTAACAGGAACCAAACTGTACAGGTAGGCAGACATTTCATGTTTCACCAATGGGCACTTGCAATTATTTTTTAAAAAGCTTGCTTTACTGCCCTGGCCGGTTGGCTCAGTGGTAGAGCATCGGCCTGGCGTGCAGAAGTCCCGGGTTCAATTCCCGGCCAGGGCACACAGGAGAGGCGCCCATCTGCTTCTCCACCCCTCCCCCTATCCTTCTTCTCTGTCTCTCTCTTCCCCTCCCTCAGCCGAGGCTCCATTGGAGCAAAGATGGCTCCTTGGCCTCTGCCCCAGGCGCTGGAATGGCTCTGGTCGCAGCGGAGCGACGCCCCAGAGGGGCAGAGCATCGCCCCCTGGTGGGCAGACCGTCGCCCCTGGTGGGCGTGCTGGGTGGAACCCGGTCGGGCGCATGCGGGAGTCTGTCTGACTGTCTCTCCCGGTTTCTAGCTTCAGGGAAAAAAAGAAAAGAAAAAAAAAAGCTTGCTTTACTTAAGAATAATATCCTTGATGATCCCCCCCCCATGTTCATTGCAGTGTCATTTACAATATCCAAGATACAGAAACCACCCAAGTGCCCATTTGCAGATGAGTGAATAAAAAAGTGGTGGTACATATATACAATGGAACATTACTCTGCCATAAAAAAGAATGAAATCTTACCATTTGTGACAGTATGGATGAACTTAGAGTAAAGTGTATTATACTAAGTGAAATAAGTCAGACAGAGAAAGACAAATACCATATAATTTCACTTCTATGTGGAATCTAAAGAACAAAATAAGTGACAAACAAAATTAAAATACTAATAGATACAGAGAACAGACTGATGGTTGCCTGGTCTTACCTGGTCAGGGCACATATAAGAAACAACTACTACAAGTTGATGTTTCCTGCTCCCCCCACAACTTTCTCTCTCTTTCTCTCTAAAAATCAATAAATAAAATCTAAATAAGATAAAATAAATTTTAGAAAAAGGTGAAAGGTTAAGCAGTACAAATTGGTAGTTACAAAATAGTCACAGGGATGTAAAGTACAGCATTGGTAATATAGTCAATAATGTAACTATGTGTGGTGCCAGGAACACTGTGTAAAGTATATGATTGTTTAACCACAGCACTATATACCTGAAACTAATTAAAAATAATATTGAATGTAAACTGTAATTAAAAAATAAAAATTTTAAAGTACTGTTAAATAAATGCTATCATGGAAAACAAATTCTTGATAAAATAGTAAAATTATTATATATACTAAGCCTTGACCATTGAGTGCATGCCTTTCTAATGGTACATATGAATGAAAGGAATATGCCTAAAGCAATTCTGCTCAGCAACAAAGTACCATGATGATCTCCAGGAAAAGCTCTTCTGCAGTTGTTTGAGTTGCAGGTGAAACTAGACATTTTTTCATGGAACACCATGTTCACTTTAATGAACAACCGCTAAGAAAATACGGTTATTAAAAAATATATATATGGTTATTCAGATTTTGGTATTTGGCAGGCATTTTCTTGAAAATGAATGCAGTGAGCTTGTCACATCAAGGAAATCAACTGACAGTTATTTGTTGCCAATAAAATTTGAATTTTTGAGCAAAATGTAAAATGTTGGAAATTTCACACCATGTATTTGACAGCTTCTCAATATTGAAAGAATTTTCTGATGAGATCAATGGTACTATCAGTGATAATATTAACTAATGAGATTTTTCACTATAGCAATGGGATGTGTCAACAATTCAAAGATGTGCATAAGTCAGTTGAGTCAGTATCTTTTAACAGGACTAGTGCATGATGCTCTAAAATCATATGGATAAAAGATCTATTAATATGTAAGATAAATCAATGGAATTTAATATAATAGTAAGAAACATTCCTCGATATGGTTTCAGATTCCACACTGCAAATAATCTATTAAAAACCTACCATTTGAAAAGGTCATCGACACTGACAACAGTGTGACTACGGAGGGGAAGGGGAGACAGGGGAGGGAGAAAAGGGGAAAGGGGGATAAATGGTGATGGAAGGAGACTTGACTTGGGACGGTAAGTGCCTGGTGCAGTGTACAGATGATGTGTTATGAAATGGTACACCTGCTCTGATCAGACAGCTGAGTTGGTTAGAGCATCATTCTGAAGCTCAGACGTTGCTGGTTCGATCCCCGGTCAGGGCATGTACTAGAACAGCTCAATGTTCCTGTCTCTCTCTTTTTTTCTTTCTCTCTCTTTCCCTTCCTTTCTCACTAAAATAAATAAATAAAAAAAGAGAAAAAAAGAAATGGTACACCTGAAACCTATGTAATATAATTAACCAATGTCACCCTAATAAAGTCTATTTAAAATAAATAAATAAATCATAAACTACCATTTGTTGAATTTTGGCACAGTATTAAAGAGTATTCACAACTATCTGAAAAGGCTATTAAAATACGTTTATTTTACCAAATGGATATTTGTGTGAGGTCCAATTTTTCCTCACAAATTTCATCCGAAAAAAAAATATTGCAACAGATTGATTTTGGAAGCAAAGATGAGAATCAAGTTGTTTCCTACTTAAGCCAAACAATGAAAAGATTTGCAAAGCTGTACAACAATGCTACACTGGTTGCTGATTATTTTTGTTTTGAAAAATTTAGCTATCTTTTCACAAAAATATTCACATACAATAGGTTTCCTTTTTTATTTTTTAATTAATAAATAAATATTTAAAATATTCTCACTTTCAATTTCTAATATGGTAAACGTTGATAGATATAGCTCACATAAACAAAAACTCTTTGGGGTTCTCAATAACTTTTAAACCTGCAAAGAAGTTCTGAGACCAAAAAGTTTGAGAACCATTGCTACAAGCAAGGAGAAGTCAGTGGCAGATTTGAACAAAAGGAGAGATTTTGTTCTAGAAAGATCCTTCTAAAAGCAGTGTGGAGGCCATGTAGAGTGGGACCAGGCTGCTGGCAGGTGTCTCGGTTGGGGAGTGAGAAGTGATAAGGAGACAATGGATGTGGCAGTGGGAGAGGATAGGACTTTTGCAAGGAACATTCCAGAAGTAGAAAAATCAAGGCTGTTGGTTGTTGGCCCACCCTAACCCCAACCATTGCTCCTACTACAGCCAAGCATTTCATCTACCTTCCTCTTACTCTGGGTCAACCTGGCTGATGCACATCAAGCTTGAGTCTCAAAGTAGATCCCCGATTTCCCCCAACCAAACCTGTTCCTTAAAGTCATCCCCATCTTAACAACAACATCAACTCCATTCTTCTAGTTGCTGTGGCTAAACACTTTGGAACCCTTAAACCCAGGAGCAAATCCTATCAGCCAGCACATTAAAAATATTTCCATAGCCTGACCTGTGGTGGCGCAGTGGATAACGCATCGCCTTGGAACACTGAGGTTGCCGGTTCAAAACCCTGGGCTTGCCCGGTCAAGGCACATATGGGAGTTGATGCTTCCTGCTCCTTCCCTGTTCTCTCTCTCTCTACCTCCCTCTCTTTCTTTCTCTCTCTCCTCTAAAATTAATAAATAAAATCTTTAAAATAATAAAAATAAATATTTCCATAGTCCAACCACCCTTCACCATCCTCAGGTACCTCTCTGACCTCATTTTTTACCACCTTCTCCTCCAGTCAGGCTGGCCTCCGTGCTGACCACTGACCATGCTAAGCATCCTCCTACCTCAGGGCCACACACTGGCATTCCCTCTTTCTGGAATGCCCTTCCCCCAAGTATTCCCATGTCTCACTCTTCTACTTGCTTCAAATCTCTGCTCCAATGTCTCCTTATCAGAGACGCCTTCCCATAGACAAATTTCCTTCCCACATCTCTCTGTAACCCCCTTACCCAGCCTCACTCTTCTGTTTAGCCTTTATCATCACCTGTGTTATACATTTATTTTTGTTTTTTGTATATTTTATGCTTCCCTCCAGTAGCATGTATGCCTTTTGATATTCAAGAGATGCTTGAATTCTGTGTTCCCACCTAGATGAAGCCTGACCCAGCGTAGACATCCAATATTTTTTTGCTGGACAAATGAATGAATGCATGATTTGAGATCTACATAAATTTTTGTTTAAAAAACAACAAACTTTCGAACCACTAGCCTCTGGATGAGATTATCTATCTGGCACAATCCCTGGTGCTACCTGATGCAATGGTGGCCACTAGCTGAGCCCTTACTGTAAATTGCCCTAAATGTTTTTCAGGTACCCTTTCATTAATCTTTTCAGCAACCCATGAAGTAGACACCATTATGCCTATTTTATAGATCAGGGAACTGAGGCAAAGAGAGATTAAGTAACTTGTCCAAGATCACACATTTAGTTAGTGCTGCACCAGGAGTTTGAAAACCAAGTGGTTTGGTCTTATAGTCTGCATCTTAACTACTCTGCCATGATAAATGCAGCTGGAAAGACCTTGAACACCTAGTATGAAAGGGTTGGGCCACAATCTCTAGGTGCTCCCAGTTCTTTGAGTCTATGGTGTTAAGAGTCTACTTATCACCTAACCAGGCAGTGGCACAGTGGATAGAGCGTCGGACTGGGACACGGAGGACCCAGGTTCGAGACCCTGAGGTCGCCAGCTTGAGCACAGGCTCATTTGGTTTGAGAAAAAGCTCACCAGCTTGGACCCAAGGTCACTGGTTTGAGCAAGGGGTTACTCGGTCTGTTGTAGCCCCAAGGTCAAGGCACATATGAGAAAGCAATCAATGAACAACTAAGGTGTTGCAACGAAAAACTAATGATTGATGCTTCTCATCTCTCTCTGTTCCTGTCTGTCTGTCCCTATCTATCCCTCTCTCTGACTCTCTCTCTGTCTCTGTAAAAAGAAAAGGAAAAAAAAGAGTCTACTTATCTACAATATTAATTGATTACTTAATTTATACATAAGTAAATATATATTTATATAGAAATAAATTATTCATTTATGCAACAAATATTTCTTGGCTTTAATATATTTTTTAAATTATTGTGTTATTAAGTGACTTTATTTCTCATTTATTTATTTATTTATTTTGGCATTTGAAATACAATTTTAATTGTGAAACTGTTTCTTCTTCTTTTTTTTTTTTTAATTATTTTTATTTATTTATTTTTTAGAGAAGAGAGAGAGAGAGAGAGAGAGAGAAGGGGGGGAGGAGCAGGAAGCATCAACTCCCATATGTGCCTTGACCAGGCAAGCCCAGGGCTTCGAACCAGTGACCTTAGCATTCCAAGTTGATGCTTTATCCACTGCGCCACCACAGGTCAGGCTCTTCTTCTTTTTTAATAAATAAATTTTTATTAATTTTAATGGGGTGACATCAATAAATCAGGGTACATATATTCAAAGAAAACATGTCCAGGTTATCCTGTCATTCAATTATGTTGCATACCCATCACCCAAAGTCAGATTGTCCTCTGTCACCTTCTATCTAATTTTCTTTGTGCCCCTCCCCCACCCCCTCTCCCTCCTTCCCTTCCCCCCCCCCCCGCACCCCGTAACCACCACACTCTTGTCCATGTCTCTTAGTCTCGTTTTTATGTCCCACCAATGTATGAAATCATGCAGTTCTTGTTTTTTTCTGATTTACTTATTTCACTCCGTATAAAGATCCCACCTGCCTGACCAGGTGGTAGCGCAGTGAATAGAGCGTCGGACTGGGATGTGGAAGGACCCAGGTTCGAGACCCCGAGGTTGCCAACTTAAGCGCGGGCTCATCTGGCTTGAGCCGAAAAAAGCTCACCAGCTTGGACCCAAGGTCGCTGGCTCGAGCAGGGGGTTACTCAGTCTGCTGAAGGCCCGCGGTCAAGGCACATATGAGAAAGCAATCGATGAACAACTAAGGAATCCCAACGAAAAACTGATGATTGATGCTTCTCATCTCTCTCCGTTTCTGCCTGTCTGTCCCTGTCTATCCCTATCTCTGACTCTCTCTCTGTCCCTGTAAAAAAATAATAATAAATAAAAAATTAAAAAAAAAAAGATCCCACCATTTTGTTGTAAATGATCCAATGTCATCATTTTTTATGGATGAATAGTATACTATGGTGTATATGTGCCACATCTTCTTTATCAAGACTTCTAGCCTGACCTGTGGTGGCACAGTGGATAAAGCGTCGACCTGGAAATGCTGAGGTTGCCGGTTCGAAACCCTGGGCTTGCCTGGTCAAGGCACATATGGGAGTTGATGCTTCCAGCTCCTCCCCTCCTTCTCTCTCTCTGTCTCTCCCTCTCTTCTCTAAAATGAATAAATAAATAATAAAAAAAATTAAAAAAAAGACTTATATATACATATATATACATATATATATATATATATATATTTTTTTTTTTTTTTTTTTTTTTTACAGTGTTTAAAGCCTTTAAGCAAACTCTTGGCCACAGCAAGAATCTATAAAAGAGTGGTGTCCTTAACATGTTCACCAAATCCAAGTTGGCATCATCACCATGCCAAATCCCTGAAAAATGCAACCCAACCCCAGTTCAGTCCATTAGGAGCTGTCACAAGGAGCAGAAGTCCAGGAAAAGTCCACATCCAGGAAAAGTCCGCATGGCACTGGAATTGTTGTCACAATTCTATACTTTGCAGCTCACGTCAAAGTCCCAATGACCGCTGCTTCCAGCTGGTAATGATTCAGGTAGACTGGAAAGGCCATCTGCAGCATGTGTGGAGATGGAGCTTCTGTTCTCCTCTGCCTGGAGAGATGAGACCAGGTTGCTTTTCTCTGGAGCTCTGCGACTGTGGCGTGGTAAAGAGAACCTTGGGATACACTAAGCTGGGTGGCAAAGGTAGATTCATAATAGAAGTTGGCAAAAGGGGGAAAGAGAGCTCTAAATTAGGAGTAGGTCCCAGCCTGAAATATGAGTGGGGCATTGAGGTAGGAGGAATAAAGGAAACACTATATATTAAACAAAGCAGCAGAAAATAGGACTATCAACCCCCACAACAGAGATCTTCGCAGGAAGAATAAAAAACCTGACTATTCAGGCAAGACATAGTTAAGTGGCCCTTGTGCAAATGAGATCAGTTTACCTGCTTCTTGGAAGAAATACCCTAGGCTTGTCCACAGTGTCGTAGATGGGGCTGATGGCCCTGGGCACCTTCAGCCTTCAGTGGCATTCTGGGCAAGGTTAGGTCATAGGTGGCTGGAGCAGGGCTGGAAGAGACTGAACCCTCCCTTAGAGGAGCGAGGGGAAAGCCTACCTTTCAGTGTCCCTGTTTCCTCACAGCAGAGGCATGTAAGTCTGGCAGGCTTTAGCTCAATAACCTTCCTTTCCACTATTAAAGCAGGACCCAGATGGCATCCTATGAGACCCCTTTGGGGCGGTGGAGCCTTTAAGGGAATATCCTAAAAGCTGGTAGTTCACCTGATCTCTATTGGGCTTTTTCTGCCTCTTGGTATCTTAAAAGCCATGCTCAGAAGATCTCGCTGAGGGGTTTGAGGATCCCCATCTGCCTATATAAACCTTTTCCGTATATCTGGAGCTATTTGGAAAAAGACAAAACAGTGTTATTAGCTCAATCAAATAAAAGAAGGTAGAAGTTTGCAGGAGAAAAAAATTTGGCATCTCCTGTTCATCAGCATTCAAAAGAAATTTAAAATTTTTTAAGTAAAAAGCATGATATGGTAGACCCATAGGAGTTCCAGGATATGACTCCTCCCTTTTAAATTTTTTAAAATTGACCTTAAAATATTTGCTGGGTACACTTTAATAATACCTTGACTTTAAAGATTGTAAGAAATACACATAATTCAAAAGGTTTGACAAAATACAGTAAATGCTTTTGCTCCATATGCAGGAGCATTGTCAGTTTAACTAGTTTAGGAAATCTAATAATAGAACAATGCATACAGACAATGAGCTATAACATGCTTAGCAACCTCTCCTGTTCTGACAGAGGTCACTATAAATCCAGAATATGTATCCACTGTAACGTGGACATAGGACTGTTTGCCAAATGAAGGTATATGAGTAACATCCATTTGCCAAAGTTGTCCTGGTAGGGGTCCTTGAGGGTTAACTCCAAACAAAGGGACAGATTATAGTATAGGACACCTTGGACAGGATTTACCAATCTGCCTTGCTGCTTCCTGAGAAAGTTGAAACTGTTTACACAGGGCTGCAGCGTTCTGGTGATGAATAGTATGAGACTGAATTGCTCGATCTGTCATGGTTGCTCCAAATAATTTTCTTTTGGGTAGCTTGATCAACAAGGGCATTCCCTTGTGCTCCAGGGAGCATGGAGTGAGCTCGAGTATGTCCTATAAAACATGGAGCTCTATGTTGACATACAAGTCTTTGAAGAAGGAGGAACTGCTGAAATAGTTCATCAGCATTTGTCCCTAAGACAGCAGTCTTTATAGTGGAAACACCATAAGTAAATATTTGCTGTCTGTATATAGATTAAAGGGGGAATATGGCAAATGCTGAAAAGCCGTGATAATGGCATATAATTCTAGTCTTTGAGCTGATTTTAAGTTGACAGTTTCAGTATAAAGTTGTCCATTGATTTGCAAGAACGATTTGCCATTTAGTGGAAGTTTCCCAGAGCCATTGTTGTTGGTCCTTTGAAAAAAGGAACAACAATAATTTTGAGGCTCAAAACCTATAAACTGTAAGGGTCGCCTATGCCCCTTGATAATCCAGGAGGCAACAAGATCAAAATATGGAAGTGTATTCCCTGGGCTATTAGATGGTTCAATGTGCCCAAGCTGTAGCTGCTCTTGTACCATTGAGCAGCTGCCCTAAGTTTCTCCTGAGAAAGGGGCCATTGGTCTACCCATACAGGATTATCTGATTTCCAAGTAATTGGCTCTGCACAATGCATTATTGAGGTAGCAGGAGCTACCAAGGCCCCTATGCTAAATTTTGATATCCTAATCCACACCTTCTGGTATTGGGTGCCACTTCTATGGGGGTGAGAATTCCTCGCTGTTCTTTCCCTAGTCCCTTGGTGGGCAAAAATCTCCGATCAAGCATCTGAGTACTGACTAAACCATTAGGACTAACAAGCAACGCTTCCATATTTTTCAAAACATCTCTACCCCACAAATTAACTGGCCATCCAGGGAGCACATAAGGCTTAAAAAATCCAGAATGACCTTCTTAATCTTCCCAATGTAGAAAACTAGAACTTTGTTGAGGGGATCATTAATTTTTTTAATTGAAAAATTATTGATTGATTTTAGAGAGCAGGAAGGAGAGAGACAGAAAGACAGAAACATTGACATATTCCTCTATCAGCCCTGACGGGGGACCAAACCAGCAATGTCTCCATATCTGGATGATGCTTTACCAACCAAGCTACCCAGCTAGGGTAGCTTTATTTAATATTTAATGCCAGGTTCTGCACTAGGCATTTCACATACATCTTCTTTAATCCTAAGGTAGGTATTATGATGCCCATCTTATAGAAGAGAAAACTGAGGCTCATAGAAATTACGAACTAACCAGGGTAGTAGTGTTATTAGCAGAAACAAGATTCCAGCCCTGGTCTCAGGTCTGTTTATTTTCAAAACTCAAGAGCCTTCCCTGACCCCAACCAGCCTGTCTTCATAAATGGAGGAGGTCTGGGGGGCCTAATTTGCATGAAGTCCTGATGAACTCATTGAGAGGCCTGGTGGTTAGGAGACAGGAACTGCCTCTTGACCTCCCAGCTAGGACTGGAGTCTGAGGGCACCAGTTTGATCTAGAAAACTCTAGCCTGAGAATTAGTGAAGGGGGGGAGCATTTTAACAAAACCCCACGAGGTATCATCCTGTCCCTCCAGCCTACTCTGGCCAGTGTCAGTCACCTGGACATAAATTAAGCCTCATTAGTAGAGAGGCCAAGCCAGGTGATCGATCCCCAGGTAATGTAATAGCAGGTTCTTTAACCATGGGACCCTGAGTATTCACAAGGGCTGCCTTCCAGCCAGGCATCTCCGAGTGGTCTGCAGAGGCTAATTAAAGCTCCCTAGCTACATGAGGGAAGAGCTAGACAGGCACAATCAAAACTAAGGACGTATTTATTCAAGGACTAAAGTTGGGGAGGAAGAGGAGGCAGAGGTACCACAAGCCTGTTCCAAGGAACTCATAGCCTTCCTGGGAAACGAGAGGGTCACATGACTGTTGTCCTCCAGGCTGGCAGGGCAAATTAAGTCACAGCCGCAGTAATACTCCGAATCACAAACTGTCGAGATCCCCACCCATTGCGTTACAGGCAGAGCAATGTTTTCCGCGGGTTTTCCAAGAACTCGCAGGGGCGCGGACACGTGCCACATTCCGGGACAGCGCACCGTCTGTGAGAGCAGCAGCCGAAGCTCTGTCGCGCCCCCTAGAGGCAAGTCCTCTGTTGGCGCCTTTCCTCTGTGTAAAGATCTGCTGGGCCTCCACCTTAGAGCATGTGGTGGCCCGGGAAATACCTTCAAAGTTTTCTTTGGAAGTAAGATGGAGAAGAAAACTTCCCTTTGTGTTACCCTCTTATTACACAGCAAAGCTGCCAGTATCCCAAACGATGATTTCTTATTATTTCCCCATATATCCTCTAGGGGGCGCACGCACGCCCTGCCAGGACCAGTTTGGGTCGAACCGCCCTTGAGCTTAACTGTCTTTTCTTCCCGCCACTTTGTCTGCGTTGTCCTGTGCTCAGGGCAGGGAAATGGTACAACCCCCTCGTAAATTCAGAGATCTGAGAGCAGCTATCTCAACGACGCTAGAGGACCCCAGAATTCGTGCATCCAGCATGGGGCTGGGGCAGGAGGAGAGAGAATATTTGTGTCAGCGATTGTTCTACGCACTTTTTGCATGTTTTTGCCCATTTGATCCTCACAACAACCATATGAGGTAGACAGTATTATTATCCCCATTCCATAGCCTGACTTAAGGAGGTCAAGTAATTTGCCCAATGTCCCACAGCTACTAGTGACAGAGTAGGATTCAAGCCCAGGCTAGCTGCCCCCACCCCTCCCAGCAGCCAGGCTCCTTCCACTTGTGAGGAGGCTGGCTGGGGAGGACAGCAGAGATTGGGTTGATGATTGTGATGATCAGTTTTATGTGTCACTTTGGGTAGGCTATCGCCCCCAGTTAATGAAACATGAGATGTGGCTGTGAACATATTTTGTAGCTCTGATTTGTCCACATAATCAGTTTAAGTAAGAGAAATTATCTTAAATCACTTGGGTGAGTCTGATTCAATCAGTTGAAAGGCTTTAGGAGCATAACTGAAGCTCCCCCCACCCCCCCCACCCCACAAGAAGAAATTCCACCCATGGGCCACAGTTGCAGCCTTCTTGACAACCTGCCTTACAAATTTCGAACTTGTCTAGCTAGCTCCCACAATTGCATAAACCAACTCCTTCCAATAAATCTCAATACTGTATATCCTACTGGTTTTGTTTCTCGAGCTGAACCCTAACTGATACAATGACCAAAGACCAGACAGATACCTGTGTGTGTGTGTGGGTGGTGGTGGTGGTGACACCACTCCCTAGGGCTTGGTTTAATGTGAGTCCCCTCCAATGGCTAGCTGCCAACCTGGGGAGAGTTGGAAAACCCCAAATAGACTGATATAAATATAAGTTTCCATCATCAAAGAGAATAGAGAATCAGTAAAGAAATCTAGTTCAGATATCAAAAAATGATGAAAGACATTTTTACATTCCCAAGTTCATGGGCTAAGGAGGGTCACATCAACTATACCATGTTAACATCCTATATCTAGTTCAGGGTGCAACAGAAAATAGAGATATAATCACATTGACCGAACCGTAATAATAAGAGTAATACTATGTTATTGTAAGAGGTTATCAGGTGTCCATCCATTATTATGGTTTACTTACATTATCTAACAACAACCTTGTGCTAAATGGATGGTTACTAGTCCCATTACAAAAGAGGAACTGAGACCTGGGAGGATAAAATAATTGCCCCAGTGTTCCATGGCTGGTGAGTGAGAGTCAGGATTCAAGACCCGCCTGTTTGCTTCCAAAGCTGTACTTTAATGACTATGCTACTATGCTATACTGGTCACAGGCAAAATGACTGAAATTCCCTCTTCAGACCCACCACTTCCGCTTCAAAGTCCCAGAGCAGCTCACATGTGCTCCTTAGCTACCACGAGAGACCTTTTCTTCTCCCTCCTGCCTGTCTTGTGTCCTTGGATCACCCCAGGATTCACCAGGAAGCTCCTAGATTCTGACAGTGTTTCTGTTCCAGACTGAAGATGTTGCTAGTGGCATTGCCTTGGGGCTGGGTCACTGACATTGACCCACAAGACTCCAAGAGTTCTACCTTACTTTTCTTAGGTGGCAGCACTATTCACAATAGTCAAAAGGTAAAGACAATTCAAATGTCCATCAACTGATGAATGGGTGAACAAAAATGTGGCATATCATACAATAGAGTATTAGTCAACCATAAAAAATGAAGTATTGATACATGCTATAACATGGATGAATCTAAAAAAACATGCTAAGTGAAAGAATCCAGACACACAATGTCACATATTGTATGAAATAACCAGAATAGGTAAATTTACAGATAAAGAAAGCATACTAATGGTTGCTAAGGACTAAGGGGAGGAGGAAATGGGGAGTGAGTGCTTAATGGGTCTCCTTTGAGGGGTGGTGAAGATGTTTTGGAATTAGAGATGACAGTTGCACAAAACATTGTGAATGTACTAAATGCCACTGAATTGTACATTTTAAAATGGCTAATTTATGTTATGTGAATTTGCCTCAATAAAAATAAATACATTCATAAATAAATAATGCTAGGTCATCCATGCACATCCACTCACATTGCTTTTTCATCTGACTTAGTGTTGTCTTCATATCGGCCATCCTTTAGATCCTGAGGCTGGCACCAGGCTAGCTGGCAATTTGGCGGCATCGTGCTGGTCTGCCTTAAGTTTCCCTGCCTTTCCAATCCCTATTGGGCCTTCTGTGGCAAATGGGGAGCACTGTCTCTCCAGGGGACCTCTCTCATTCAGTACCTGCCCCAAGAGGATTAGAATATCTACCAATCAGGGCTTTTCATTGCAAGTAACAGAAACACTCGCTGGCTGATTAAGCAGAAAAGGAGCTTATTAAAAGGATATGAACTCACAGAATTGGTTGAGGGACTGGCAGGCTTGGATCGAGGCTAAGCTTCCAAGATCAATGCCCTGAAATGGCCATACAAACAGCAGGGTGAGCAAAATGCCACTGCTACTGCACTCCTCTAGGACATGTCTGCATCAGGAATTTCACCCTAAACTGAGAACCCACAGCCACCCTCACAGCACAGAGCCTCTTCCCTCAAGTTCTCGCTGCCTTATTCAAGTCTCCCCTGGGTGAGTCTGATTGGTGGATTGGGGGTCACCTGCCAGTGCCTTAGCTTAAAGAAGGCTGGGAAGCCAATGTTTCTACATCCTGCCATGGCGAGAAAAGATCTCATGAAGCTGGCAATTTCTCAATTATTGCAAGGTGTTGAAAATGCAGTGGACATGCGGAGAACATGACAAACTGCAGAGGCAGCATGTATTATTCCTCGACTGTGTGAAGGACCATGTGGTAGCCCCAGCTCATTTGACATTGTCTCTCTCATGAGGCAACTGGGCCTTCTGCAAACAGACCCAGGCTGGCCAGCTCTGGTTTTGGACTGTCCAGAACTTTTTTTTTTTTTTACAGGGACAGAGAGAGGGATAGATAGAGACAGACAGGCAGGAACAGAGAGAGATGAGAAACATCAATCATCAGTTTTTCATTGCGAGACCTTAGTTGTTCATTGATTGCTTTCTTATATGTGCCTTGACCGGGGGGCTACAGCAGACCGAGTAACCCCTTGCTTGAGCCAACAACCTTGGGTCCAAGCTGGTGAGCTTTTGCTCAAACCAGATGAGCCCGTGCTCAAGCTGGTGACGTCAGGGTCTTGAACCTGGATTCTCTGCATCCCAGTCCGACGCTCTATCCACTGCGCCACTGCCTGGTCAGGCTGCCCAGAACTTTTATTCCTGCCCTTGCCTCTCCTCTAGACATGTAGATTTCCTGGAGCTGTCAGTCATAAAATCCACCTACCCTGCCCATCCATAGTTAGGAGGTTAGTAAGTAACTCAGGCTGGATCATTTCCCGAAAACAGTGATTGGTCCATGGTCAAAACAGTGCCATTGAGAATTTCCCCTGGGATTGATATGATGATGTATGGGGTAGGGACTAGGGGGACAGGAGTCAGGCTAGGAGGAAATTTATTTGTTGCAGTTGATGACCATCTTCTCTGGCCACGTGGAAGAAACTACCAGTATATGCAGTAGTAGAAAATTCGGTCAGCTTTGCCTGACCAGGTGGTGGTGCAGTGGGTAGAGTGTCAGCCTGGGATACTGAGGACCCAGGTTCAAAATCCCGAGGTTGCCGGCTTGAGCGCAGACTCACCAGTTGAGTGTAGGATCACTGGCTTGAGTGTAGGATCATAGACATGACCCCATGGTCACTGGCTTGAGCTCAAAGGTTGCTAGCTTGAAGCCCAAGGTCACTAGCAAGACCCTAAGGTTGCCAGCTTGAGCAAGGGGTCACTGGCTTGGCTACAGTCCCCTGGTCAAGGCACATATGAGAAAGCAATCAATGAACAACTAAGATGATACAACTACAAGTTGTTGCTTCTCATCTCTCTCCCTTCATGTCTGTCTGTCCCTCCATCTCTCTCTCTCTCTCTAAAATAAATTAGGTAAGCTTAGAGTGAAGCTGATATGAGAGATGGTAGGACAGCCAGAAAAATATGGCTTTATCTCCTGGATCCAGCTAAGCCTGAAGACACTTCATCACTGTTTTTTTTATTACATGGCCAATAAGTTCCTTTATACAGCTTCAGCTAGTTTGAGTTGGGTTTCTCTCATAACTCTCCAGTGGGAAATTTATTAGGAAGAACTTTTCTGTCCACTACCTCATTTGATAGTGGATTTTAAAGTGAGGGAACCTTAATAATAAAAATTAATGAGTATTAAAAAAAATAATGAGTATTATTATCCCAATTTTACATAGAAGGAAATTTGGGTTCAAAGGGGTGAAAGGACTTGGCCAAGGTCACATAGCTAACTGTGGAATGGCTTGAATTTGAACTCGGTTCTGCATACCTTCAAGTTCAACACCGTTCTAGAATTCTATAGTCAAATTTTATTTTTAGAACTAATTCCATTCCTCATAGCTTTCCCCAAACCTTGGTATATGCTCAGGACTTTCGGAACCATCTCTCGGTTCCTCATAACATAATAAGTAATTGAAAGCTAATGGAGTTATTTTTCCTGGTCTGTTTTCAGTTTCAAAATACATCAAGGCCAAGGTATGAAGCTTTGAAGAAGAAATTTTGGCTGCTGATTTTGGTTGTGAGAGGCTCAGAGCTCCTGGAACCTCAGTCCCCATCCTGCACTCATGAGAAACCTACCCTCTGCTGGGCCTTTCTCTAACTAGAATGCTTTTTCTGGGAAACCCAAGAATATGTAGATGGCAGGGGATGCAGTATCAACATGTCTTTGGAGTCTTACATAATTCATGGGACCCTACAATTAGAGCACAGCCTCTGCCAAGTTGAAACACTAACCAAACCAGGCCAGCACCTGGAGGTTAGTTATATGGGAAGGAAAGGTGACGACAGAAAAGGGTCATGGGAATTACTATTCATTGGGTACATGCCAAGGATGGAAAATAGAACTCATCTCCATCCTCAACTTCGCTCACTGAGGCAGCATCCAAACTCAACTGGTAATGTCTGCCCTGGGTGCAAGGAGGGCCTGGTACTACTGCTGCCAGCTCTAGGTCCTCTCTGGCCATGAGCCAGGCAATTTACATCATTAAACCCAAGTTTTCACAATAACCTTTAAAGTGGAAGTTACTGATTTTCCAGAGAAGGAATCTGAGTTTGGGGATGTCACTTGCCTCTTGTGGAAGCTACTAAATGGATGAGTCTTTAAGAATGAATAAATAAAATAAACAACACACGGCCACAACAAAAACAGCAACCTTACTTATCATTCACTGTATTTCTACACGCAAGACACTGCATTAAGCCGGTTACGTACACAATCTTAGTTCATTTTCCAAAATGCCTGGTGAGGTCATTCACTGTTTTCCAAGCGAGGAACCAGTGGAGCTGAGAATCCAAGTGCCGACCGATGTCACCAGCTAACAGGAAGCAGAGCAGAGGTGGAAGCCAGGCATGTCTACACTGGTTTGTTTTCAACACAAGTGGCTGGTTGGTGGGGGTGGGGTTCTGAGAAAGTGATCCGCTAAAATATGACAATATGCCCTGGCCGGTTGGCTCAGCGGTAGAGCGTCGGCCTAGCGTGCGGAGGACCCGGGTTCGATTCCCGGCCAGGGCACACAGGAGAAGTGCCCATCTGCTTCTCCACCCCTCCGCCGCGCTTTCCTCTCTGTCTCTCTCTTCCCCTCCCGCAGCCAAGGCTCCATTGGAGCAAAGATGGCCTGGGCACTGGGGATGGCTCCTTGGCCTCTGCCCCAGGCGCTAGAGTGGCTCTGGTCGCAATATGGCGACGCCCAGGATGGGCGGAGCATCGCCCCCTGGTGGGCAGAGCGTCGCCCCTGGTGGGCGTGCCGGGTGGATCCCGGTCGGCCGCATGCGGGAGTCTGTCTGACTGTCTCTCCCTGTTTCCAGCTTCAGAAAAATGGAAAAAAAAAAAAATGTTAAAAACAAAAACAAAAACATGACAATATGACAAAAGCTAATTTAAGCATTTCTGGAGAGGCATTCTAATAAATAACAGCCGCAAGGGACACGTGATGGAGGTGTCCACACAGCAGGCTTTCCTAGGATGGAGCAGGCCCGGCTCTTGTTGGGCTTTTTGAATGCCACTCCCCCCACGGGGTCAGCCCTCAGCTCCCTGGGCTCCGCCTGCCGCCTGCAGTGGCCTTTTCCCATCTGGGTGAGTCAGAGACTCACAGAACTTTGTGCATGAGAAGGGTGCCTTGGGAAAAGGCCTTAGTTGTTTTGTATCCAAAACATGAGGCAGCTTGGTGTCGTGACAGAAGCATGGCTGCTGCTCCTGGCTGGGGGACCTTGAGCCAGCAGAGGTTTCTTTGTCTGGAGAGCAAGATGGATGGCCTACATGACATCCAAGTGACTTAGTTGCTCTGAATTGTGTAAAATTCCTGAGTCTGTGTAATCTCTCTCAGACCCTGTTCATTCTCGCTCCATCCTTCCCTCTCATTTGTATCTCTCTCTCTCTATTCTTGTTCCATCCTGCTTTTATTCTTGTTCTAGCTCCCCTGTGACTGATACTTTTCCAACATCTTATTATGAAAATTTTCTGACAAGCAGCAAAATTGAATCAATTTCATAGTTAGCACCCATGCACCCACCTGCTAGATTCTACCTGGTTCTCTTCAGCTCGTGTCCCTGGTGGCCACTGAGGCAGAAAGCCCCCAAACACACCTACCCCAGGACACCAGGGTGGCATTCAGTCAGAAGCCCCTTCTCCCCACCACAGTTCACAGCCTCATGTAGCCCCTGGCCTCTGACTCCTTTTTCTCTGTCGGTAGCCATCTCTCTGGCCATACAAATGTCCATGTCTTGCTGTAGTGACCCCGACTCAGACCCTCAGTACCTTTCTCACAGGACATCAGAGAAGGGAAGAGCTTGCCCGGTAGGAGGTGGGGCGGGGCACCCAAGTTTCTCAAAGGGTCTCTTTGTGCCAGGCACTTGCCATATACTCTATGTATAAATTTCTCCCCTAGAGTTGTGGAAGTCATTCATAATCGATGTAGAAACTTTGGAAATTTCCACGTTAGGCTGAAAAATCATCATGACCACTGCCCACAAACCATAGCAACTGGCATTTTTGGAGTGCTTACGGTGTGCTGGGCATTGTACGAGTCACATGTATTTCAGTGGGTAGTACTTATCATTATCATCTTCAATTTCCAGGTGAGGAAACAAGTACAGAGAAGGGAGGTAAGTTACTCGTGTCTATGCGGGTAGGCAGGGGTGGAACAGGGCTTTGCACCCGCTCTGGTTCTAGTGCATGCTTTTCGTCGCTGGCTGCCACTGATTCTCTGAATCCTGGTATCGATGGGCTGGGTATTTTCTGTGCAGTAACATTTTGAGCGTGCACATATATTAATACATTTATTTTAATAAAATCGAGATCATAGTATTTTGTAGCTACTTGCTAACCATTTCTATTCACCTATGAATGCTCAAAGTAACTATCAAATAGACATTGTTATTTGCATTTACAGATGAGAAAACTAAAGGCTATGGAGTTAAAGGTGAAAAATGGAAGCTCAGAGGGAAATGACTTGCTCAAGGTCATGGGAAGTGCTGAGGTTGGGTCTAAAACACCTGAGTAAGGCTGCTGAGTTCCATACTCCCTGCCTCTCATACCTGGGGTGAGGTTGCCCACCTCACCCCCTGTCTCCCACACCCGGGGCTAGGCTGCTATGTGCCTGGGGCAGAGGAAGGAAGTAGTGAAGCGTTTTCCCCAAATCTCCCTAATTAGATCACATTTAGTTGGCAACTGAAGCTTGGCTGCTTGCTTTTTCCTCCTCCCTGGAAGCCGGGCTACTTTTCAAGGGTCTGCATGCATCCATTCAGTGGGGACACTTCTTATCTTCTGAGATGGGAGACTGGCCATTTCCCAGCAGAGATCCTGTGGGTGGCCCGTGGAAGCCAAGAGGGTGCAGGGAAGGAATTCAAAGCTCTCCAGGTAGCGTCAGTGTTACCGAATCTGAAGAGGGTATACCCATTGAACACGCAGCAGAGCCAAGTTTGGCAATGGAGATATTACAGCAATTTATTGGCAGGGCACCATGCCAGGAGAACAGAAAACTATTATTTAAAACCAGGAACCTGCCCTGGCCGGTTGGCTCAGTGGTAGAGCGTCGGCCTGGCGTGCAGAGGTCCCGGGTTCGATTCCTGGCCAGGGCACACAGGAGAAGCGCCCATCTGCTTCTCCACCCCTCCCCCTCTCCTTCCTCTCTGTCTCTCTCTTCCCCTCCCGCAGCCAAGGCTCCATTGGAGCAAAGATGGCCCGGACGCTGGGGATGGCTCCTTGGCCACTGCCCCAGGCACTAGAGTGGCTCTGGTCGCAACAGAGCAACGCTCCAGAGGGGCAGAGCATCGCCCCTTGGTGGGCAGAGCGTCGCCCCCTGGTGGGCGTGCTGGGTGGATCCCGGTCAAGCGCATGCGGGAGTCTGTCTGACTGTCTCTCCCCGTTTCCAGCTTCAGAAAAATACAAAAACAAACAAACAAACAAAAAACAAACCCAGAAACCTCTGATGGTTTTACTTATTTATTTGTTTGTTTATCTGGAGTATATTGGAGTAACGTTGGTTTGCAAAACCATACAGGTTTCAATTCCTGATGATTTTTAAAAAAGATTTTATTTACCGTATTTCCCCATGTATAAGATGCTCCCATGTAGAAGACGCACTTTAATTTTGGGTCTCAAATTTTGAAAAAAATCTATTACATAAAGTTATTGAACTCAAGTTTTATCCATCATAAAATGCATACAACTCCTCATCACTGTCAAAACTCCCACCCATTAGCTTGTCCTCATCTGTGTCTGATGACGAATCACTGTCTTCAACAATGAGTGCAAAAACAAGTGTGAAAAAGTGGGAAATGAGCCCTGGCCGGTTGGCTCAGTGGTAGAGCATCAGCCTGGCATGCAGGAGTCCCAGGTTCGATTCCCGGCCAGCGCATACAGGAGAAGCACCCATCTGCTTTTCCAACCCTCCCCCTCTCCTTCCTCTCTTTCTCTCTCTTCCCCTCCCACAGCCAAGGCTCCATTGGAGCAAAGTTGGTCCGGGCGCTGAGGATGGCTCCATGGCCTCTGCCTCAGGTGCTAGAGTGGCTCTGGTTGCAACAGAGCAACGCTCCAGATGGGCAGAGCATCGCCCCCTGGTGGGCATGCTGGGTGGATCCTAGTCGGGCGCATGCGGGAGTCTGTCTGACTGCCTCCCCATTTCCAGCTTCAGAAAAATACAAAAAAAAAAAAGTGGGAAATGCAAGTAAAAAAATCTACAATCACTGTATAAGACACACCCAGTTTTTAGACGCCAAATTTTTCAGAAAAAGGTGCGTTCTTATGCATGGGGAAATACGGTATTCATTTTAAAGAGGAGAGAGTGATAAAGAGGGGGGGGGGGCAGAAAACATCAACTCTCACATGTGCCCTGACCAGTCAAGCCCAGGGTCTCAAACCAGTGACCTCAGCATTCCAGTTCGACACTCTATCTACTGCACCACCACAGGTCAGGCTCCTGATGATTTTTAATCAAGGGTTTTTAAAGGCAAAGATTAAGGGTTAGGGGTTAGAGGTCATGAGCAAAGTTGATTGGTTAGTACTTGTGCAAACTTCAGTGGTTTTCCTTAGTCTGATTAATTTAGTTCCTGATGCCATCTTGTCTGGAGCCTTTGTCATTGTGGTTGGGTATCAAACTGGCTCATGATTGTGTTATCTCTAAAGCAAAAGGCAGAAAATAAACATTTTGTGACTATTGTTATCATTTAAGCTACCATTGCTCTATGCTTAACAAGCTATATTTCTCTATTTAATTTCCAGCTAAGTGTACTTTATTTTTTTAAGTGAGAGGAGAGATAGAGAGACAGACTCCCACATGCACCCTGACCAGGATCCGCAACCCCCATCTGAGGCCAATACTCAAATCAATGGAACTACCCTCAGCGCCTGTGGCCGACTCTCAAACCAACCAAGCCACTGGCTGCGAAAGGGAAGAGAAAGAAAAGAGGGAGAGAGAGAGGCATATGGTCACTTCTCATGTGTGCCCTGACTGGGGATCAAACCTGAGACATCAGCATGCCAGGCCAACGCTCTATCCACCGAGCCAACCGGCTAGGGCCCAGCCAAGTGTACTTTTAAACATTTTTCCTGGAACTTGCTTTATAGCTGAGCCTATAAGACATGACTAATGCACATTCTTAAACTTTGACTATAAACTACTGTGTTTCCCCATGTATAAGACATACCCTTTTGCCTGACCTGTGGTGGCGCAGTGGATAAAGTGTCAACCTGGAAACACTGAGGTTGCCGGTTCAAAACCCTGGGTTTGCCTGGTCAAGGCACATATGGAAGTTGATGCTTTCTGCTCCTCCCCCCTTCTCTCTCTCTCTCTCTCTCTCTCTCTCTCTCTCCCCTCTCTATAATGAATAAATAAAATCTTTATAAAAAAAAAGACATACCCTTTTTCGAAAAATTTTGGGTCTAAAGACTGGGTGCATCCTATACAGTGGTTGTAGATTTTTTTACCTGCATTTCCCACTTTTTCACGCTTGTTTTTGCGCTCTTTGTTGAAGATGGAGATTTGTTATCAGACACAGATGAGGACAAGCTAATGGATAGGAGTTTTGACAGTGATGAGGAGTTGTATGAATTTTATGATGGATAAAACTTGAGTTCAATAACATTATGTAATACTTTTTTTTTTTTTTCAAAATTTGGGCCCCAAATTAAGGTGCATCTTCTACATGGGAGCATCTTATACGTGGGGAGAATACGGTACATGACACCCAAATCAATTGAAACATTTAGTTAAAGCCTCTACCTATACCTCTGTACTCAATGCTCCAACCTAAACATGTTTACCATTAACTGTGTTTCACTGGGCTGCGAGCCACTGACTTGCATTTGACCTTGGGCAAGTCTTTCTTCTTTCTGAGCTTCAGGTTTCAGACTTGAATTTTGCTGCTCTGAAGTTGTCCACATCCCTGCTGCTCCCCAGAGCATCCTCCAGGTGGCATCATCTCCAGGCTACAGGAGGCAGCACGTGTACGTGAAGAGGATAAATATCAACTCTGGTGAGAACCCCAGTGACCTTGACCCTTTCACACCTCTTACCCAGTATCCAAAAGACAACAAAAGAAAAGCCCCAGAGCAATATTAATAGTTAAACTAAGTGAGCATGTGTCAGGCATGGCCCTAGGTGCTTTCTGTCAACAATTTAATGAAGCAGCTACTATTATTTTGCCCATTTCACAGATGAGAAAACTGAGGCCACAGGAAGGTGAACTGATTTGCCTGAAGGCACAGGGCTGGTTCATGACAATGCCAGGATCCAAACCTAAGCTTTTGGCATCAGTGCTCAAATGCTTAACCACAACTCATCCTGTCTCTCCAACCACAGGGTGATCATCCCTCTACCTCTTCTTACAGAACTGGAGTCTAGAGCCCAGGGAGAGATGGTGATGTGCTCATAGTCACTCAGGGAGTGGGAACATAGCATAGTGCCTCACAGCCCAGGCCCCTGGAGCCACTGGGTCAGCCACCAATTCCTACCTTCTCCACGGAACGTGATCACTCACATTGGATTTCTTCATCCTCACAGCTCAGAAAGTGGGGGAGGGAGAATCCGTCCAGTTTCTGTGATAATTTATCTAAGGATGGGTCTAGACAGGACCTTCAACCAGTGTCAAACATTTGCACAATATTTCCCCAGGCTGTGGGGGCAAACTGTCCTCTCTCCCTCTTCCAGGTGTCTGAGTTTGGTGTATCTGCTATGTGACAGGCAAGTGACAGGATATTCTTGGGAGCTCCCTTGTCTTGGTGGTTTGGTGTTGGGGAGCATGTCTTATACACCAGGGAACCCAAATGCAAATGACCTTGGTAACCAATGTACGTATGCATACACAGAATTCAATAAGAAGTATCTATCACAGCACAGCTATGAACAGCAGTTTCTAACTGGCTCCTATGGTGTAGATATTTAACACAATTATAAGATCCTCTACTTGTAGTAATAATTAGTAAAATATCATTTACAGAGTGTCATAAAGAACCATGTGCCAGGCACTGTTCTAAGTGCTTTATGAGTAATTACAATCCTTACAGCGATCCTCTAAGGAAGGTACTCATTATCTCCATTTTATAGAGGAACCTGGGGTGCAGAGAGAGGAAGCAACTTGCCCAAAGTCATACAGCTGGGACTCCGAGAGCCGCCACCAAACTCAAGCAGAGTGGCCCCAAAGTCTGGGCTCTCAGTCCGCAGTTGACATGCCTCTCCTTATGTCACTCTTTGCCCTTTTGTCATACCTAACCTTTCCATGCACTTTCATAAGCACCATCTAATTTGACTACCAAGATTTGTGAGGAAGACCCACCAAGAACAATGTGTTAGTTCTCTCTTGCTGCCTAACAGATTACTCCAAGACAACAAACATCACAGTTTCTGTAAGTCAGGAACCTGGGTACAACTTAGCTGGGCCCTCCAGCTCAGCGTCTCAGTCAGGGTGACAGCTGGGACCAGAGTCACCTAACATTCAACTGGGGCAGGATTGACTCTCAAGGTCCTCTATCGATAGGCCTCAGTCAGACAGAGGGCCTCAGCTCCTGGCCGTGGGACTTCCCCACGAGGCAGTTTATTTATTTTATTATTATTATTATTATTATTATTATTATTATTATTATTTTGTATTTTTCTGAAGTTGGAAACGGGGAGGCAGTCAGACAGACTCCCGCATGCGCCCGACTAGGATCCACCTGGCATGCCCACCAGGGGGTGATGCTCTGCCCATCTGGGGCGTTGCTCTGTTGCAACCAGAGCCACTCTAGCATCTGAGGCAGAGGCCATGGAGCCATCCTCAGCGCCCGGGCCAACTTTGCTCCAATGGAGCCTTGGCTGCGGGAGGGGAAGAGAGAGAGAGAGGAAGGAGAGGGGGAGGGGGTGGAGAAGCAGATGGGTGCTTCTTCTGTGTGCCCTGCTGGGAATCGAACCCGAGACTCCTGCACTCCAGGCCGACACTCTACCACTGAGCCAACCGGCCAGGGCTCCCAAGGGGCAGTTTATAGACACCCGCCCAGCTGCATCCTCAAGCAAGGGGAGACAGAGAGCGACAGCAGGAAAGGAGTCACGGGCTCTAAAAAATTATTAATTTTTTATAATTGTGCTAAAATATACATAAAACAAAACTTACCGTTTGAAATGTACAATTTAGCAGCTCTAAGCACATTCACAATGTTGTACAACCATCACCATTATCCATCTCCAAAACTTTTTCATCATCCCAAACAGCGACTCTGTCCCCTATAAACACTAACTCTTCATTCCCAACTCCCTGCAGCCCCTGCAACCTCTGTTCTGCATTCTGTCTCTATGAATTTGCTCTGGGTATGTCATGTAAGTGGAATCATCCGGCATTTGTCTTTTTGTGACTAGATTATCACACTTAACACAATGCTTTCAAGGTTCATTCATAGTATAGCATGTGTCAGAATTTTATTCCTTTCTTTTTAAAAAAAAAAAAATTGTGGTAGAAAATATACAACACAAAATTGACTACCGCCTGACCAGGTGGTGGCGCAGTGGATACAGCGTCGGACTGAGATGTGGAGGACCCAAGTTCGAGACCCCGAGGTCGCCAGCTTGAGCGCAGGTTCATCTGGTTTGAACAAAGCTCACCAGCTTGGACCCAAGGTTGCTGGCTTGAGCAAGGGGTCACTCGGTCTGCTGTAGCCCCCCAGTCAAGGCACAGATGAGAAAGCAATCAATGAACAACTAAGATGTCACGATGAAAAACTGATGATTGATGCTTCTCATCTCTCTCCATTCCTGTCTATCTGTCCCTATCTATCTCTCTCTCTCTCTGACTCTCTCTCTCTCTGTAAAAATAAATAAATAAATAAATAAATAAATAAATAAAATAAAATTTGCTACCTTTACCATTTTTAAGTGTACAGTCCCAGTAGTATTAAGTACATTCATATTGTGCAGCCAATATCCAGAGTTCTTTGCATCTAGCAAAACTCAAACTTTCGACCTGTTATGACTCTCTATTGTCCTCAGCCCCCACCCCTGGCCACCACCATTCCACTTTCTGTCTTTATGAATTTGACTACTCTAGTTCTCTCATATAAGTGGAGTCATATAATATTTGTCTTTTTATGACTGGCTTATTTTACTTGCCATACTGTTTTCAGGATCCATCCATGTCGTACCATACATCAGAATCTTCCTTTCTAAGGCTGAATAGTCGTGTGTAGATACCACATTTTAACAATAAACATTTGGATAGTTTCCATCTTTTGGCTGTTGTGAATAATGCTGCTATGAACGTTGGTGTACAAATACGTGTTTGGGTCTCTCTGCTTTCAATTCCGTTGACTACCCAGGAGTGGAATTGCTGGATCGTATAGAGATTCTCTATTTAACTTTTTGAGATGCTGTCATACTGCTTTCCACCAGCAGGGGCAGCATCTTACAGCCTCACCAGCATAGCACAAGGGTTCCCATTTCTTTCTTTTTTTTTTTTTCTTTTTTGTATTTTTCTGAAGCTGGAAACGGGGAGGCAGTCAGACAGACTCCTGCATGTGCCTGACCGGGATCCACCCGGCACGCCCACCAGGGTGCAATGCTCTGCCCGTTGCAACCAGAGCCAGTCTAGCGCCTGAGGCAGAGGCCATGGAGCCATCCCCAGTGCCCGGGCCATCTTTGCTCCAATGGAGCCTTGGCTGCGAGAGGGGAAGAGAGAGACAGAGAGGATGGAGAGGGGGAGGGGTGGAGAAGCAGATGGGCGCTTCTCCTGTGTGCCCTGGCCCGGAATTGAACCTGGGACTTCCACACGCCAGGCTGACACTCTACCACTGAGCCAACCGACCAGGGCCGGGTTCCCATTTCTTGACATCCTCGCCAATACATGTTATTTTCCACTCTTTTTTTTTAACAGCCATCCCAGTGGAAGTAAAGTGGTATCTCATCAATGGTATCTCTGTTAGAACCTGGTCTCAGAAATTAGATCACATTGGGTTTCTATTTATAAGAAGGGCAGGGGACTATACAAGGGCCCAAAGAGGAGGGGTCATTGGAAGCTATTTTTGAAGGCTGCCTACCACAAATCATACTGTTATCTTGTTTATATACATGAGTATATTTATATTATTTTAAATGTAAGGCAGGATATATTAATGGATTTGGCACCATTGTGTAATGGAAAATATGTGAGCCTTGTGGCCAGAAAGATCTGATTTCAATTTTTGGATCTTGTTTTTCCAGCTGTGTGACCTTGAGTAAGTTACTTGACTTCTCTTTGGCTTAACTTTCTCAACTGTGAAATGGGAATGAAAATGCCAACCTTGAAAGATTATTGCAAGAACTAAGTGAAGGAATGCATGTAAGGTATCCTACATTGTAGGAACTCAGTAAATTATATCTAATCTTCATCATCATCGTCATGGCAGTTACAAAACTAGTGTTGGGTGGTTTTCCCTGAGGGTGTCTTTGTAAACATCACCACAAGTTGGCAGCTGCTATCACACTGGGTATTTACCTCTCCTTGTTGGTACAAGATAAGGATGTGTGTACAGTCATCTCAAAGAGTCACTTTTGGGAACCAGGAGCATATGAAGAAACAAGCCCACACCCCAATAATCAGGATGAGCCTACATTCTGTTCCTCTGCTGTTCTCAGCTCCTACAAGGCACATCCCTCCCCCACCTACCCCTGGCCTGACTGGCTCCTGCCAGCCACACTACATACAGTTCACAAGCATTCACACACCTCGTTGACATTGCTTAAGGCAGAGGTTCTCAAACTTTTTGAAGCCGGGGTGCACTTAAAATCCTACAAATAATTGTAGGTGCACTATATACAAATTTCTGAGAAATATGTTATAATAATTAAGTCAAATATTAAAGAAAAATATATAAAGTCCAAGCATGCTTTTATGGTGATTAAACAAAATAAATATGACAAAATTAAATTGATTCTGACATTAAAAAAACATTTTTAGGTTACATTTTTTGAGTTATGCTTTTTAGAATTCATAAAAAAAGAGGGGTTAAAAATAAAAAAAAACAACAAAAAAGTTATGTTTTTATATATATAGATACATTCTTAGTAAGATTTAGTAAATTCAGCAGGTCCTGGCACAAATGTGTTAAGTTTTTTCATTCTTGTGTTTATGAGAAACATGAGCCTGATGTGTCCTAGCGATTTCTTTGATGTGTGGGCATATATTTGAAAGGCAAACTCTCATTTCCTCGTCAATACATTGAAGAATTTCTCTTTTTATTCTTAACTGTGTTGAGTGCAGAACCCCCCCCCCCCCCCATACATATCATCTTAACTTTACACCAAACAGAGGATAGAAGAAACTTGCCTCCAGTCTTTCTGGGGAAAGGGGGGGGGGGGTAGTGTAAACAATCCAACACCACAACTTAACAGACTTTTGCAACCTAATCAGGCAAGTGAGGTGGGAGGTTGGGCAGACTGTCAGCTTACAGCCAATTCCCCACACCTCTGTCCCCCAAAAATCTAAACTCCAAAATCCCTGTTGATTTTTTGGTCCCCAACAGGCACATATTTCTCTGGAATACCATAGGGCGCACCTGGAAATCTTGCAGGGTGCACCAGTGTGCCCTGGCACCCACTTTGAGAACCACTGGCTTAAGAGAACCTCTGCTTCCATTCCACTCAGGTCCAGTCTCCTCTCATTCTAGAAGGCATTCCTGACCCCTCCACCCTCTGTAGACCCCGGGTCTCCTGGACTCCCTCATCCATGCTCTCCCCTATCACAGCCCTTGACTTCACCCCCTGCAGACTCTGATCTCCTGTGGGCACAGGCCTCCCCCCAGCAGGACTTGGGGGCTGATAGTCATTCTGTAAACATTTATTCTTTCCCTCTCTGGGCCAGGTGTTAGGCCAAAGGACCTACTGGAGATCTTTCTTTGAATGAACAAACCAGAATCCTGAGGAAGAAAGAACCTCCACCGAGGAGCTCATCAGACAGCCTGTGCCTCTTTTCACTTCCTGACAGGCTTGCCAGATAAAATTCAGGTGCCCAGTTAGCTTCGGCTTTCAGATAACCAACAGAAAAATTTTGCAATTAATATGCCCAGTTAAAGTCAAATTCCAGATCAACAACAAATCATTTTAGTATTAATATATCTGATGCAATATTTAAGACATATTAAATAATTAAGTGAATAATAAGTATGTCCTAAATATTGCATCAGACATAATTAATACCTGAAAAGTTATGTGTGGTTTATTGGAAAATTAGATTTAACTGGCATTGTGGGTGTTTGCTGTTTCCTTTTGGTTTGGTTTAGTTTTTTAGTTTAATTCAATTTTTACAAAAAATTTATTGATTGATTTTAGAGAGAGAGAAAAGGTGGGGGAGCAGGAAACATCAACTTATAGTAGTTGCTTCTCACATGTGCCTTGACGGAGCAAGCCCGGAATTTCAAACTGGTGACCTCAGTATTCCAGGTCAACACTTCATCCACTGCGCCACCGCAGGTCAGGCGCTTTGGTTTAGTTTCTGATAAATCGGGCCAAAGGCCTTGTTTACACAGAGGAATTTCGACATGGCCATGTGGTCACGTCCCCTTGAAGGGCCCAAAGGGCCCATGTGTGAGGCACAAGCCTGCTCCTATTGAGAACCAAAGGTATTTTGATGTTTAATGGGCTATATTTTTTAAATCAGAAATCTCTTTTTCCAGCTAATTATATGTTTTTTGACCTTTAAACATTTTTTTAATTGAATTTATTGGGGTAAGTGACATTGGTTAATCAAATTATACAGGTTTCAGGTGCACAATTCCATCATTTGCATATTACATTGTGTTCCCCACCCCAAGTCAAGTCTCCCTCCATCAGCATCTAGTCCCCCTCTACCCTTCTTCCCCTCCCCCACCCCCCTTTTCTGACCTTGGTGGACCCCTCCTTAGAATTTAGATTCCCATCCCAGAAGCACTTGGTGTGATCTATGGGAAAAGCTTTGGTCTTAGAGCAGAGTCATGGTAGGAGGAAGGGCAGGATAGGAGGTGGGGCAGTGTCCTTTCTGTAGTTACCTTTAGACGAGTTTGAATTCCAGTCAGTCTTCTCATGGTCTTCAGTGACGGAGGCTGGTACACGCTGCTCCTCTCTGGCCTCAATGGCTGCGTCCCAGGTGGGTGGCTCAGTGCCCTGAGGTGATGGATGAATCGAGCCAATCAGGGATTACGCACAAACCAGCCCAGCTGGGTGGGCTATCGGGTGATTCTGGACACTCGTTGGGAGCATAGCAGTGGAAAGAGCACTGAATCTAGAGTCCAAGACACAGATCTGAGTTTTGGCTCTGCCACCAGCCAGCTGAGTGACACTCATTCTAAAATCACTCATTCAGCTGTTAATCAGCTATTAGAACCCGAAAAACATTATGCTCAGTGAAAGAAGCCAGTCACAAAAGAGTACATACTGTATTCTCTACAGTATTAATATGGAGCAGCCAGAGTAGGCGAATCCATAGAGACAGAAAACAGATTGGAGGCTGCCAGGGGCCGGGGAAGAGGAAAACGGCGAGTGATTGCTATTGGGCACAGGGTTTCTCTGGGATGATGAAAATGTTTTGGAGTTAGACAGCAGTGATGGTTGCACAGCTCTGAGACTATAATGAAACCCACTGAACTGTACACTTTAAAAGAACAAATTTTATGGTATGTGAATTATATCTCAGTAAAGCTGTTAAAAAACTTTATAGCCCACCTTGATTTGCTTTACATCACACAACAGAAGAGACCCATTTAAAGGAAGTCAGGAAGATGGGTGATGGAACGACTGATAGAAGCCAGAAGAGACATGCCCAGTTCAATGTCTTTTTAAATTATAAAAGTAGAATATATTAATCAAAAATTATAAATAAGGCCCTGGCCGGTTGGCTCAGTGGTAGAGCATCAGCCTGGTGTGTGGATGTCTCAGGTTTGATTCCCCGCCAGGGCACACAGGAGAAGCGCCCATCTGCTTCTCCACCCCTACTCTTCTTGCTTTTCTCTCTCTCTCTCTCTCTCTCTCCCTCTTTTCCTCCCCTCCTGCAGCTATGGCTTGATTGGAGCGAGTTGGACCCAAGGGCTGAGGATGGCTCCATGGGCCTCTGCCTCAGGTGCTAGAATGGCTCCCATTGCAACAGAGCAGTGGCCCCAGATGGGCAAAGCATCACCCCCTAGTGGGCATGCTAGGTGGATCCCGGTTGGGGTGCATGTGGGAGTCTGTCTCTGACTCCCCTCCTCTCACTAAAATAAAAATTAAAAAGAAATATATGCCCTGGCCGGTTGGCTCAGTGGTAGAGCATCGGCCTGGCGTGCAGGAGTCCCGGGTTCTATTCCCGGCCAGGGCACACAGGAGAAGCGCCCATCTGCTTCTCCACCCCTCCCCCTCTCCTTCCTCTCTGTCTCTCTTTTCCCCTCCCGCAGCCGAGGCTCCATTGGAGCAAAATTGGCCCTGGCGCTGAGGATGGCTGTATGGCCTCTGCCTCAGGTGCTAGAATGGCTCTGGTTGCAGCAGAGCAATGCCCCAGATGGGCAGAGCATCACCCCCTGGTGGTCATGCCGGGTAGATCCCGGTCAGGCACATGCGGGAGTCTGTCTGACTGCCTCCCTGTTTCTAACTTCAGAAAAATACAAAAAAATAAAAAAGAAATATATAAATAATATAGAGACATAACTTAAAGTCCCTTAATTGTCACTGCTCAGAGGTAGCCACTGTTAAAATATTGTGAACCTCTGTATCTATTAGAGAGTTTTGGTTTCAAGCAAATCTACCAGCCCTCAGGCTGCTGTGGTTGTTACTGACCAAAAACACCACTGCAGTGAGCATTCCCAGATAGTTCTGATACCAACACTAGATTTCCATGTCTATTTCCACTGTACCATGTTACCCTCTTATTCAATTCCCAAGAGGGTAGACTGAACACATGCTTTTACTACCACTTCCATCCTCAATCCCTAGCCATGACATAAAATAGCTATTTAAAAACAATAGATTCATAATAGAGCTAGAAAACTCAGTGGCATTGGTAGACCACTAATATTGAGGCATCTCAGGACAGAAAGCATATAGAATGATTTGTTGGAGGAAACACAGTGCAGACTGTCAGGGGAAGACTGACATGTGCAGAAGGGGAAGACTGTGATTAGTGAAAGTTATTCTGCAAGTTTTCCAAATCAGAGGCAATGGATCTGAAGGTCTTGGCATCACCATCAGGGTGGTTGGTTGATTGGCATCTAGAACAACAAGCAGGCTGCTCATTTCCTTTGCCTACTTTGCCAAGCACCAAGCAGCAAAGGCACTTGGCCCCAGACCAGAACAATGTGTCTAGCACTTGGGTGGGAAGAGCAGGAGATAGGACAGTGTCTCTGGCAACTTGTGGAACCCAGGAATAATCTGAGGCTCTCTACTCCCATAAGACAACTTCTAGAACATATTCCTACACTTTTTTCTCTTCCACATCATTGACCCCAAGTCATGAGACAAATTTCCCTCAAATCAACAAAAGCAAAACCATTAAAGAGAAGCACCAACTCTACAGAAGATGGACCAGCATTCAAGGAAATAGAAGACAGTGTAACAAAACTTGTTCGGTGTCCTCAGAGGACTAGGAGAAGAATAAAGCATCCATGAAACAAGACATAGCAGATGCCTGGCTCATGTCCCCTCAGCTCTTTCACTTTGGAGCACAGTGGACTGATCCCGACTGCCAGTGCTGGCATTTCTTTGCCTGAGATTTTGTCTTTGTTTTTGTTTTCCCTTCTGACTCCCAGAGCCCTCCTTGCCAACTGTGTGGCCTCTTGAAGCACTGAGGAATTATACTAGGAGCAGCCCTCAACCAGTGACCAGTGAGAGTTGGTATAAAGACCCCAGATCCCTCGCCCCTTGGGTGGCACAACTCTGAGACATGTTTGATGCTGGCTTCCAGGTTTCACAGCATGATTGACTGTGGCAACTGGCTTGATGCTGCATCCTTTGCTGGCTGCCCCCTTCCCCATCCCACTTCCCCAACCCCTTGCAGTGACTTCCTTACATCATTTCCCAAATAAGTCACTTGAACTCAAATCATTCTTGAAGGATCTGCTTGGCCCTGGCTGGTTGGCTCAGCTGTAGAACATCGATCTGGCGTGTGGAAGTCCTGGGTTCGACCCCCAGTCAGGACACACAGGAGAAGCAACCATCTGCTTCTCCACCCCTCCCCTTCCTTTTCCCCTTCTCTCTCTCTCTCTTCCCCTCCTGCAGCCATGGCTTGAATGGTTTGAGCAAATTGGCCCTGGGCATGGAGGATAGCTCCATGGCCTCACCTCAAGTGCTGAAATAGCTCAGTTGCCGAGCAATGGAGCAGCAGCCCCAGATGGGCAGAGCATCACCTTGTAGGGGGCTTGCAGGGTGGATCCTGGTCAGGGCGTATGTGGAGTCTGTCTCTCTGCCTCCCTGCCTCCCCACCTCTCACTTAACAAAAAAAAAAAAAAAAAAAAATGATTTGCTTAATAGAGAACCCAAACTAAGCCTGAGAAACAGGCAGTTATGAAAAAGAAAATAGGTAGATAGGTTGGATAACATAATAAACACAGATGAATAAAAAATTAGGAGAATATGGAAAATATAAGAGAAAAGTTAAGTGATGTGGATGATAGCTCCAGAGCTCCCAGTACCTGCCTAAAAGAATAGAAATAATTCAAAGGAAGAAATAATCTAAGAAATAGTAGAAGAAAATCTGCCCTGGCTGAAAAATAAAAATCCCCACAAATCTTCAGGTTGAATCAGCTATGAATGAAGAACAACTCCTCCTGGTGAAATCTGCAAATAACAAGGGTAAGAGAAAGTCCAAAAAGCGTAAAGATAAAAAGCAGGTTACTTACGAACCTATATGAATGCCTATTCACTGTACTGTACACCTGAAACTAATACAAAATAGTGTTAAATGCAAGCTATAATAAAAACATAAAATAATTATTTTAAAAAGCATGTTGCCTATAAAAAAGGGAGTTTTGATAGAGGTAGGAACTGCATCCGTGACACTGAAGACTAAAGGATCACGAAGCAATGCCTTCAAAGTTCTGTGGGAATGTGTGTGGAACTTAGAATCCTACACCTAGCCAAAAATCATTTGTAAGACAGGGGAAAAGAAAGACATTCATAAACATGCCAGAGCCGAGATCCACAGTCACTCTCAACAAAATGAAAATAAACCTGAGAGCAGTTTGTGTTAAAAAAAAAAAAAAAAAAAAAAAAAAAAAGCAGAAAGCCAAGTCCTAACTAGTCCCCAGACTCTGTATCTCGCAGGTTCAGGCGACTACCACTGGGACCCACAGAGGCCTTGCCCAGCTCTGAATTCTCCTTTGTCATTCATTCCCCATAGGGCCAGTTTGACATTCAATCGTGCACTAATGTGAGGGATGGTGTAGAGCCTTATAGCAACCACTTCCCATGGGCTCTGCAGCTCTGCTGTTCACTGTTTGCTTTGCCTTCCTGCCCAGATTATAAACTTTCAATAACAAGGGCCATATTTATACATAATCAATAAATATTCACTGAGCTTTAACAAAATCAGTCTCTCATTCCACTGCTCCCAGCCTCTTCCCCCAGATTGCTCTAAACACCCTCCCCAAACCCATTCAGCGGGCGTTCTCCTCCCTTCTCCCCTCATCTCCCTTTCTAGCTCCATTGTTTCCTTCCCTACACACTCTGCACTGCCAAGAGCCCACCATGTGCAGGCAGTGTTCTCAGCCCTGGGTGTGGGTTAGTGAATTCCCTCCTCAAAGGTCTGCTATAGGATAAGAATTGTTACTCACCCACTTTCGGATGGGAAAACCAAGGCACAGAAACGGAAGTAATTGCTTGAAAATTCACAGCAGCTGCTGGGTAGAGTTGGGATTGCACTTGCACTTAACTGTACAGTTAAGTACAGTCTTGCACCTGCTCTTAACTGTAATGAACTTCTGAGGTATTGCTCTGTCCTGCTGTCTGTCAATCAGTTGAGGCCCGGATATTGAAAATCAAGTAAGATGTATCTAGGGTAAGAACAACAGAAGAATTGGGATTGGAGCCAATGGGAGACAGGAAGTGAAAATTAGTTTGGAAGGTGGGTGATACACCAGAGTGGTAATATGTGACATGTATAAAGTTGTAGGGTTTACAAAGCATTTTGCTTGCTCATTTCATTAGATCCTGGTGGCAATACTTGGAGAAAAGACTGGAAGGAATCATCTCTCCTGACATTTTACAGATGAGGAGTCTGACGCTCAGAGAGGCTGAGTGACTTGCTCAAGGTCACACAGTCAGGAAGCAGCAGAGCTGTCCTTTGAACACTAGAGCTACCTGACTCCAGGTACGAATAACTGGAACACAAGGTGCTGAGTGCAGGTACAAAATGCCAGTCGGTGCTTAAGCACAATTTGTTAAGGACTCTCTGCAGTTACAAAACATGACATTTCGGCCCTGGCCGGTTGGCTCAGCCGTAGAGCGTCGGCCTGGCGTGCGGGGGACCCGGGTTCGATTCCCGGCCAGGGCACATAGGAGAAGCGCCCATTTGCTTCTCCACCCCCTCCCCTCCTTCCTCTCTGTCTCTCTCTTCCCCTCCCGCAGCCAAGGCTCCATTGGAGCAAAGATGGCCCGGGCGCTGGGGATGGCTCCTTGGCCTCTGCCCCAGGCGCTAGAGTGGCTCTGGTCGCGGCAGAGCGACGCCCCGGAGGGGCATAGCATCGCCCCCTGATGGGCAGAGCGTCACCCCTGGTGGGCGTGCCGGGTGGATCCCAGTCGGGCGCATGCGGGAGTCTGTCTGACTGTCTCTCCCCGTTTCCAGCTTCAGAAAAATACAAAAAAAAACAACAAAAAACCCCCCATGACATTTCTATTAATATGCCCACTATTTTTCTTCTAGAAACAGACCAGTAGTATTTTTGGTGAGGGTTCCAAGGAGAAGAATTTCCTCCTCCACCCATTTAAGTCAAATCAGGACTGCCCATGCAGCTGCCCACCTCCCTGCATACAATACAAGTCAGAAGCCAAGACCGGGTGGGGGGGGGGGCAGACGGAGCAGGAAAACAGGAGACAGCCTTTGGAGAACTGTGTTTTTCATGATGCAGAAGTGACTTCCACTCCACTTCAGATATTTTTTAAATGTTCTACATCTTTTTCTAATTACCTGGCACTAGGGGAGGTTGGAGGGGAGGAGGGAGCCTGTGAGTGAGGGTGAAAGCGAGGGCCCACCTTAACATCGCTAAACACACTGCAGGAGGCTTACACATTTCACAGAGGTTTTGCTGGAAAAACAATAGTGACTGGCAGCCCAGGCTGCTGAAGCCAGAAAGCCAGCCCCAGAGGGCACCCTGTCCTTTTGTCCCCCTCTGGGCTGTGGGGCAAGGACCATGCACAGGGGGGCTGCCCGTGGGGTGGGTAGGGTCCCCAATGTTTCCTGAGTCAGCCCCTGAGGTGCCCCATGTCCCTTCTGACCAAGCTGGAAGCTCCCTTCAGATGATGCTTTCTGAGTGTCCAGTCCTCACCTGGCCCTGGGGAGGAGAAGACGAGTAATGCCTGGTCCTCATTCTCAAGGACTTTACCTTGACGAAGGAGCAACACGTGTGTCTCATACCTCTAATCTGCCCACACGCAGGAAGCAGGGGCTCCCATGGGGCCTGTGGGGTTCAAGGAGCTTCATGGCTCAACAGTTTCCTAGCTGTGTGACCCAGACAAGTGATTGATGTCTTTAGGTCTCAGTTCCCCAAGCTGTGAAATGGGGAAGCGTAGGAACACTCACCTTGCAGGGCTGTGGAGAGGAGAAACGGCCCCTTAGGGACAGTTTACTGACCAGTCAAGACCATTATTGTTACTACTTAGAGCAGAAAGCTGGAGTTGGGAGGGAAGGGTGGACTAGGAGCCTGGGAAGGGATAGTGCAGAGGAGGGCTGAGGTTAAGGGGGTGGGAGGGAAGGTAGGCCAACAGAGGCACCCCTCCCCCTAGTGGAGGGGAGCCTGAGAGCCGGTTTGGAAGGGGGAGGCAGACTGGCTCAGAGAGAGGGGATGGGGTCAGGGCCCCATGTGTGCTGGAGAGACTGGATCTATCTCTGGGCCCAAACTGCCCTCCACCTCTGCCCAGAGGCAGCTTCCTGCCAGGTTGGGAAATTACTTTGGCCTGGAATTTTTCTGCTTGGAGGTGTTTTTGGAGCTAGCTTCAGAGTGAAGAATGTCCAGTTACCAACAGTCCTGGAACGGGTCCCGAGGAGACAGGCACAGTTTGCTGTCTCCAGGGGGGGAGGGGGGAGCAGGAGGGGGGACAGAGACCCCTATCCAGCCTGAAGCCATCCCTGGGGCCCTCCTGTGGGGCCTTGGCTTCTCCTCTCAATGGACGCAGTGGTGAGGATAACACTGGGGTATATAAGAGTGGCTCACATGTGAATACTCAGCTGAGAAGGACCCTGAATCCTAGTGAATCCTAGAACCCTAGGATTAGGAGGGACCCAAAAGCACCCCCCACACTTTACCGATCAGGAAGAGGGAAAGGACTGTCCTTGGCCTCGCACCCACCACAAGCCCTAGACTAGAGTCCCAAGAAAGAGCTGATCTCACCATTGCGTCCTGCAGTGGCACAGAGAGAGCCAGTCACCTGCCACCATTGCTCAACAAGCTGGCTGCAGATTCCAAAGGCTTCCTGCAATCTGACACCTCACCTGTGGGGAGTTTGCTAAACTCATCACTGACCCACAGGATAAGGAATATTACTTATCTTCCCCAGTTTTCCCATGAAAGAATCCAGGCTCCAAGAGGCTGGGCAACCTCTCCAAGGTCACAGCTGTAGTCTACAAGGACACAGACCCTTTTGCCCCAGGGGCTGAGCTCATCCCACCAGCTCAGGACGTCTCTCCTAGGAGTGTCACCATGCTCCAACCTTAGAGGTTTTGCTGCCTTTTGAAAGCAGCTCAAATCCCAGCGGGCCCCCAAGATTGTCATTTCTGTGCTGCAGGTGCAGGCGTCTGCGCCTTCCCTTGGATTTAAGCTACTCTTTTATGTCCCAGCAGTGCCCACGTGGGTCGATTTAGGTTAAAACAGTGGATTTATATAACTTCTTGTGAAATTGGGAATGAGCTCAGGCTCATGGTTGCAGATCTGGGTTTGAGTTCTTTTTTTTTTCCCCCCTTTTTTTTGGTATTTTTCTGAAGCTGGAAACCGGGAGAGACAGTCAGACAGACTCCCGCATGCGCCCGACCGGGATCCACCCGGCACGCCCACCAGGGGTGACGCTCTGCCCACCAGGGGGCGATGCTCTGCCCCTCCGGGGCGTCGCTCTGCCACGACCAGAGCCACTCTAGCGCCTGGGGCAGAGGCCAAGGAGCCATCCCCAGCACCCGGGCCATCTTTGCTCCAATGGAGCCTTGGCTGAGGGAGGGGAAGAGAGAGACAGAGAGGAAGGAGGGGAGGCGGTGGAGAAGCAAATGGGCGCTTCTCCTATGTGCCCTGGCCGGGAATCGAACCCGGGTCCCCCGCACGCCAGGCCGACGCTCTACGGCTGAGCCAACCGGCCAGGGCCTGGGTTTGAGTTCTGTCTTTGCCTCCTGGTCCTGAGTGACCTTGGTTAGACCAATTCTAAACTATTTATTTTTGACTAAGTAATAAAAATCCATGCTACAAAATTCAAAATTGTATAAAAAATTTAAAAAGATTTTATTTATTGACTTTTTAGCAAGAGGAGAGAGAGAGAAAGGAGGAAGCAGGAAGCATCAACTCACAACTACTCATACGTGCCTTGACCTGGCAAGCCCAGGGTTTCAAACTGGCATTGTCAGCATTCCAAGTAGACGCTTCCTCCACTGCATCACCACAGGTCAGGCAAAAGCACACAAAATATTTAATAAATTTCTCCTCCAGCCGTTCTTGCTAGCCCCCAGTTTTCCTTACCAGAGACAACACCTTATCAATTTCTTGTGTCTTTCACAGAGTCTCATTGAATATGCAGGTATTGTGGGCTCATCTGTATGATGAAGGATAAAGCTACTTGAAGGAGAAAGGCCCCAAAGAACATCCAGGTTCCATGTGTAATGGGAAGAAAGACACTTATAACCCCTTGGGTCTGCATTGTGGTTTCCTTCCTTGTCTTTTGCTTCCTGAGATGTCTGGAAGGGAAGGCCCAGTTTGCCCCTCCTAGTAAATAATGCTGCTCCTCCCATCAAAAGCAGAGACTTTGTCTGGTTTTGGTCATGTGACTTGATTTGACCAATGGGATGCAGCAGAAGTGTCACTATGTGGGTTCCAGGCCTCACCCTCAGCAGGCCTGGTAGTTTTTGTTCTTGCCCTCTTGGAACCCAGCTGCCCTGCACTAGGGAGGTCCACGTAATCCTAATGAAGAGTGGAGGGAGAGTCCTGGAGGACAGGACACCATGTGGGGAGGGAGGTCACATGGAGAAAAAGAGAGACATCCCAGTGACAGCCAGCATCAATGTTGAGAGATGCCTTCTGGGACCTTTCAGCCCAGCCCAGCCCAACCTCTAGCCTAAGGCAGCTGCATAAGTGACCCCAGCTGAGCTCTGCTCAACTCCTATCCACAGTATCATGAGAGCTTGTAAATCGTTGTGGTTTTACACAACGAAGCTTTGGGGCTGTATGCTATGCAGCGATACAATACTGACACAGAATTGTCTGTGGGAGAATGCTGGCCTTGATATCTGTTCTGCAACAAATTTGAGCTGAGACATGCTAGAAAAAAAATCCCAGAGTTTCATTTTGATCAAATCCAATCGCCAATTCCCCACCCCAAAGCAGACCCGCAATTTTTTTTAGAAAGTCATGTTCCTTTTAGGGATGTGTCATTTGGAGATGATTAGTCCCAACTCCAGCCCCAGGGCATGAAAAATTATTAAACCAATCATGGTGATGATACTCTTTCCAATGATTGGTTTATGCAGAAACATGTATCCAAATTGTACTCATGAGACATGAGCCTGCTGTGGTCGGTGCTCCTGGGATGGGTTTCTTAGATGCAAAAAAGAGCAACCCCTTCCTGCCCCTGGACATATAGGCTGGTAACGAGTGGAAATGTCTTCAGCCATCCCGTGACCATGAGGGGAGCTGAGAGGGATGATGATGAGGATGGTGGAGCAAAAAGGAGAAGCTTGCCTGACCAGGTGGTGGCACAGTGGATAGAGCATTGGACTGGGACACGGAGGACCCAAGTTCGAAATCTCAAGGTTGCTGGCTTGAGTGCAGACTCACTAGTTGAGTGTAGGATTGCTGGCTTGAGGGTGGGATCATAGACATGACCCCATTGTTGCTGGCTTAAGCCCAGAGGCTGCTGGCTTGAGCAAGGGGTCACTCGGTCTGCTATAGCCCCCTGGTCAAGGCACATATGAGAAAGCAATCAATGAACAACTAAGGTTCCGGAACAAATAATTGATGCTTCTTATCTCTGTCCCTATCTGTCCCTCTCTCTGACTCTTTCTCTGTCTCTGTCAAAAAAAAAAAAAAAAGAAGAAGAAGAAGAAGCCTGCTGAGATCATGGTGCTGCCGAGTTAACCCGCCTAGAGCTGCCCTGACTCAAAACTTGTCCTTTTGTGAGCTAATCAGTCCCATAATTGATTAAACCGATTGAGTTGAGATTTCTGTTACTTGGCATTGGAGGTCGTGTTTATACACATACATACATGTTACTTTTCCCAACCTTGCCTCCATTTCTTCTGCTGTTGAAATAACCTATATTTTCCATGGAGACTCACCCTGCCCCTTACTGTCATTCTATTTGTTTCAATTGCGCTTGCTCTATTCCTGACTCTAGGCTCCTGAACTGAGCTTGGCCAATCAGAGCATTAAATGCCCCTGGCCGCAGTGAATGGTTTGACACAAGATGTAGGACTAGCCATCTGCATATTCCATCCCTTCTCCACCCTCAGCTCCCAGCTGCAGTGATTGGTTCAGGGCTGGACAAATACCCTATTCTTGGCCTTGCTAAGGGGCGAAGGTGACTAAGATTCCCACTGGTTGGCAGGCAGACCTGAAAGGCGGGAAGGAGTGAGGGTGTCACAGCAGCTAGAAATGTCCCTTCCGTGACCAATCCTGAAGACAGAGTGTGTGTAGGGGGGTTCTCTTTACAGAAACATGGAGATTTTCTCCTCCTCATAAGGATTATAAACAAGAGTTTTCTTTTTAAAACAATTTTTGGAAGCATAACAGACAAAAATGTGTATATAATGCATAAAACTAAAGAATACCCCTACATACACACTACTAATTTAAGAAAAAAATTTCAATATCTTTAAGCAGCCTGTGTGTCCCTCCATGATGGCTTTTGTGTCTCCTCATAAAAGGTTATAATGACCGTAAATCTTATGTTAATTATTCCTTGCCTTTGTATTGCCATTTATGTCTGTGTCCTTAAATATATGTTCAATGTTATCTGTTTTGATTTTTATGTAATGGAATCAAGCTGAACACATTCTTCTGTAATTTTATGTTTTGGCTCAATATCATGGTTTTTAGGTACCTAAGTGTTGGCTCTGATCACTCTTCTACCTTTCTGTGTACTATCTATTTCACACATATACCTTTGAATCTACTTGTCCATTGGATTGGTGATGACTATTTGGGTTGTTTCAAATGTTTCTTATGAACAATTAAGTCAGGAACACTTTGACACAGGTCTCCTTGTGTGCCTATGAAAGCATTTTCTAAAGTAAGTACTTAGGACTAGAATGGATGGGTGAGAGATGTTGCTCCCAACGACTTTGCTAGGTCATGCCAAGTGGCTTTGCAGCATGGCTGTACCGACTTACACTCCCACCGACAGCTAGGGCAGTCCCCATCGCTCCACACTGTGGCCAACGCAGGGCCTTGCGAGACTTCTTCACCCCTGCCAGTCTGGGTGACGCGGTTTCTCACTGTGTGTGTGCACTGATGCTGGTGGCGGTGTTGTGTGGAGATGTACCAGCCTTTGTCAAACACACAGACTCCAGGAGGGTGTTCTGTTCTCTGAGGCTGAGCTGGAATTGGTTGCTGCATGGGTTCAAAAAGGTGTTTATTCACTTTGAAGTGACAGTTTCTCTGTTATCCCTTGAATGGTGCCTTGGAAGATGGCCCTGTTCTGTCCCCTGCAGTCATGGTCACTTCAGGTAAGAACCAAGACCGATGTTGCAAGAGAGGCCATTTTTCCTCTCCAGTGAAGGGCAGTTCCAAGGGCAGCTGCTCCACCAGGGACCAAGGTCACCCACCCAGAGGACTGCTTTCTGTTCTTAGGGCACATTCTCTTTGAAATGCTCGAGTTCCTCTCCAGTGCTCAGGCTGGAAGCAGTTGGCTCACTGCTTTTTGTAGCTGCTATCACTTGAGGACAGACTAGGTGGTCCAGCTCACTTGGGAGGGGGAGACTCAGCTTGAAGGTTTCCAGATGTGGAAGGTGGACTTCACACTCATTGTGAGCAGTGCTCTCTTGGAGACAAACCCATCAGCACCACCCCCTGCCCAAAAGGCATCTTCCTCCCTTACTCTGCCCCCATACTTTGACCTCGGCATGTAATAGTTCCTCAGTTATCCTACACAGGCAGAACTGTCTTAGCTGCAGCTGGGTCTCCCGATTCTAGAAACAGGAAAAGCCAACTGGTCAATACCAGGCATCGAAGGCTGGCTTAGGAGCAACGCAACAACTAACGTAATCCTGGGTCGGAGGAAAGTTACTTAAATGTCATTATTTGAGTCAAATAGCAAAGTTCAAGTATGGACTGTGCATTAGATAATACAGGGTTTCCACATAAAATACAGGATGCCCAGTTAAATGTGGATTTCAGATAGGCAACAAATAATTTTTTATTTAATTTATTGTGTTTACATAGATTCTAGCGTCCCGATTGCATCCCCCCTCCCCCATATTCCCTTCACAAATAATTTTTTAGTATAATATATACCAGTGGTCCCCAACCCCCGGGGCCGCGGACCGGTACCGGTCCGTGCGCCATTTGGTACCGGTCTGCAGAGAGAGAATAAATAACTTACATTATTTCCATTTTATTTATATTTAAGTCTGAATGATGTTTTATTTTTTAAAAATGACCAGATTCCCTCTGTTACATCCGTCTAAGACTCACTCTTGACGCTTGTCTCGGTCACGTGATACATTTATCCATCCCACCCTAAAGGCCGGTCCGTGAAAATATTTTCTGACATTAAACTGGCCCGTGGCCCAAAAAAGGTTGAGGACCACTGATACATACCATGTAATATTTGGGACACGCTTATAATAAAAAGTTATTTGTTATTTATCCACATTTGCCTGGGTGTCCTGTATTTTAATTTAGTAAACCAAGCAACCTGATGATATTATTACATAATGTAAAATCTTTGATAATATAAACTGGAGTTATCGAGAAGAATGTTTATCCTCCTAGGAGACGTACAAGGAAGCATGAAGGGGTAACGGGTCAAAATGCCTCTGATTTACTCTTATATGGTTCAGCAAGAATAGTATGATAATAATAAAATTAACAATAAGGGCTGACAAAGAAAATGTGGTAAAATGTTGACCAATGATAATTGTAGAGATAATGAGGCAAACAATATGTTAATGAAATTCATCATTTGCGTGAAGCGGCATAGTTGATAATGAAGCTTATAGCAGTTTTCCCCCAGCCTGCTTCTGTGGCCTGATTTCCTATGACTCCATCCACTTCAGCCACTAGGAAGCACTTTTACGTGCTGTGACCACCTTGGGATCTGGTTAAATATATTATAGCCCGTCCATAGGCGGGAATACCATGTAGCCGTTAAAAAAGAAGGGGGTACATTTGAACCAGCTGATTAAAAAAGATGTCCAGAATGTTATTAATCGGATGAGCCAAGCTATGGGACCTGTGTAAAGTAGGATGCTTTAATGCCATTTTGTAAAGACATTGCTCCACACCCACATGGGTGTACACACACCAGCTGGTGCATGCATGGGCGACCTGAAAGGGTCCATGGGGAGCTGTGACACACATGCCCTTGGAGGAAAGGGCCCAGAGGAGGAGGTAGGCTTTTGCTTTTCTTTTTACTTTTTTTGGTGCAATTGACACTCCCTACTAACACTGATCCAGTGCAGCTCTGGGGCGGCCCTAGGTCATAGCCCTTTTCACTGATGAGCTCGACCTCATACCACCACCATGCCGCAGGCTCCAACGTCATCCCTATTTTACAGGTGAGGCAAGTGAGGCACAGAGAGATTAAGTAACTTGCTTAAAGACACACAGCAAGACCCCACTTTTATCTACTAAGTGACACTCTCTCTTGATGTATTATTTTTTATCTATTTAAATAATTCATAGCAGTGTTCTGCTATAGTCTTCTTTATGTGTTTAAAAAACAAAACAAAACCCAGAAACAACAAATGGCCTACAATGAATTGTTCCATCACCTGGAATTGTTATTGTCCGTTGGTTGTTTCCAGCCCTCCCTGGCCACAGCTTGATGGGAGGCTCGGGTGAGGGAAGAACATGGCTTTGGGAGCTGTGACCCCCATTCTTAGCTCTACATGACCTGCAGCATGACCTTGGCCAGGCCCCTTCCCCTCCCTGGCCTCAGCCTCCATCTGTAGAGCTAGAACAACCCTGGAGCCTATGACCTCCACGGCCCTCTTGCTCAAGGAGTCTTTGGCTCTTTCTGGTCTATTTTTGCCTGATACCTCTCCCAGGGGCCTGTGGGCCTGTGGGCCTGAGCTAATTTTCCTGGCTGGCCCCAATCCAAGCAGCTCAGGTGGAGAGCACCAAGCTAATGAGGCCAAGGTCATGGGCCAGTTAGCGGTTCTCAGAGAGAGCATGGCTCTGCAGCCGGACTGCGGCTCCCCCCACAGTTGCTGGGCTTAGCACAAGCTTCACCCCAGGGGAGTGAAGAGAGCAAAGCTGCCTCCTGCAAGTCATCACTTCCAGTAGGAGCCACTTAGAGCCCAGGTCCCAGTTACCCTTTGTGGGTACAGTGTGTCCCTGCTTCACATCGACAAACGGGGGGATTCGAGGAGTATGGGGGTGGGGCCAGGGAAAGGACCAGATGGCTTATCAGGTGCATCCCCTGCCTGCAAGCTGCCCCACACCTGCTCAAGCCAGGAAGATGGGAACCACTTCTATTTCTGTAATGCTGAAGCAGAGGGCACGTCCACAGTCTCCCAGGGTGCTGTGGCATGGCTTCCCTCCCTCCTTCTGCGCCAACCATGCTCATGCCTCCTATTCAGGGCTGATATAGAGAAGGGCTTCCTATTTTACAGTATTATCTGCCACGAGGATGTCTGTTTTGTTCACTGCTGCCTCCCTGGCACCTGGATTAGTGCCTGGAATGCATACAGCAAGAGCTCAATAAATACTGTTCCAGTAAATCAATTCACCTTTGTCCCAGAGAGAGGCTGTGGACTGCGTTCAGAAGGACACAGCATCACCAGTGGGTTCTGGATGGCATTTTTCAAACAGCCCTATTTCAGAGTCTGGGGAAGCTTGGAACAGTGTGAAGGCTCTAGAAAGAAGAAATGACTCCTTCACGGTGTGCCACCCCCCCCCTAATTTCAGCATTTTTTGAGAACACTTTTGAGTTTATTTGAGTTAAACTGATGACATGACGGGAAGCAAGATCTGGAATGCTTTGGAGCATGAATTTGAATTTTCTTATTCCAGGATTTACAACTCAGTTTAGTGAATGTTCATTATTAATAACTACATTATTAATTTTTAATTGAGTTCTTACCATCAGCCAGGCTGTGAGCTCAGCACATAACAAATATTGATTCATTTCACTTTCATAATAACCATATTAGTTGGGCACTATCATTATCCTCATTTTACAAATGAGAACACTGAGGCAGACAGAGTTTGCTCAAACTCACATAGATAGGAAGCTCTGGAGTGAGGCATCAACCTCCAGACCCTGCTCTCCTCATCGCAGCTAATGCTGCTCTTCAGCACTTAATTTGCATGCAAGTATCTGTCTATGAAGCTCTGGTAATGAAAAACTGAATGAGGCCATGCACAGGTGCGTGGCTAAACACACCGCGGTCCTTCCACACCGTGGGACACTGCTCAGCGGTGAAGAGGAACAAACGCTCCAGAGAACTATGCCAAGTGTAAACAGACAACCCCAAAAGTTTCATACTATCTGATTCCATTCATAATCACATTCTTGAAAAGATAAGATTATAGAAATGAAGGCTAGATTAATAAAGCCATGGGGTAAGGAGGGGTAGAGGTGTGAAGGGTGAAGGTGTGGCCATGAAAGGGACACACGAAGGATCCTTGTGGTGACAGAAATTTGTGTCTTGACCAGCAGATTAATGTCCAGGTGTGATAGTGAAGAGGAGGCAGAGGAATCAGCATTTGGTACAATAAAATGTAATTAATTACTAGCCTATAACCCCAAAGAAGAAAACTGGCTGGTTATGTGCTAAATCTCTGTGTGTGTGTATGTGTGTGTTTGCATATGTAATTTATCTGCCGACATCTAAAGTTTTTGCAAAATGTTACCATTGAGGGAAACTAGGTGAAGGGTACACGGGCTCTCTCTCTATTATTCTGTACAACTGCCAAATAAAAGGTTTAATTTAAAAAAAGATAAAAGCCTGGCCGTGTCCTCAAAGAGCTCGCGTTGAGGCAATGACACCCCACTGTACATCACAGTGTGGTGACAGAGGACAGCCCAGCCTGGAGGGATAAGGACGGCTTCCAATGCAGTGACACTGGAGCTGAATCCTCAAGGTTAGCAGGCCAGAAATAAGGGAAAGGCGTCGAGGCGGGCAGGACAGCATGAATAATGGGGGCAGGCCCAATGGATCTCAGACCATTCTATTGCAAAAACGTGTGATGCGGCTATTGCCCAATTTGCACATAAAAATGTGAAGTGATGGACAAGATTATCCTCTTTCAATTTTCCCCCCATACTTTGGAGTCTGCTGCCCAGTTGAAGGGGTAAAAATGTGAAGATTCCTTTGTGAGACATCATGCCAGGGAGTGGAGCCTTTGTTCAGCCTGTCAAGATAATTTTCAAGTTCAATTTAGTAAAAAGGCAGATATTAATGGTTTTCCTGCCTGACCAGGCAGTAGCGCAGTGAATAGAGTATTGGCCTGGGGTGCTGGGGACCCAGGTTCGAAACCCCAAGGTCACCGGCTTGAGCTTGGGCTCACCATCTTGAGCATGAGGTCACTGGTGTGAGCATGAAATCATAGACACGACCCCACAGTTGCTAGCTTGAGCCCAAAGGTCACTGGTTTGAAGCCCAAGGTCACTGGCTCAAGCAAGGGCTCACTGGCTCAGCTAGAGCCTCCTGCTCAAGGCACATATAAGGAAGCAATCAATGAACAACTAAGGTGCTGCAACTATGAATTGATGCTTCTCATCTCTCTCCCTTTCTGTCTGTTTCTCTTTCTTTCTTTCCTTCTCTCTTTCTCTCCCTAAAAAAAAAAGAAGTTTTTCCTGTTAAGAGATCTTTTCTTTTTAAAATGCGTGTTTGTTTTTCATAGTCCTAGTCCTGCTATATATAACAGCAACTTAGTGGTAGAAAGAGTAAGGATTTGGGGCTCAGAGGGCCCTGTATTCGAATCTCAATTCTTCCACTTACTAGCTATGATCTTGACCTTCAGTGTCCCTTCATCTTTATTGATGAGACGAATTATACTAAACAGGTCAGTACTAATTAATGAGAAAACATTTGCCAAAGAACCTAGTATAATGCCTGACACATAGTAAGCACTTAGTAAGTGATATTCATTATTGTTAATACTAATTCTAGCTTACATAAGAAATTAAAGATATGCACTTTTCACAGTGGTCTACAAACAATACCATGATTCCCTCAAGCTATGCTTCTATGAGCCAGGATTTGCTGCAGTAACAAAGACCCTCCCACAGATCTCAATGGTTTACAGCAACACAGGTTACCTCCTGATCATGATGCATGTCCATCAGAGATCAGGTGCAGTCTGCTTCTGTGATCCCACTCCTGAACCCAGGACAATAGAGCAGCCAGTCTCTGGAACATTGCTGGCAGAGGGAAAGGGTCTTATATTAAGCACTGTGCCTTAGAATTGACACATGTTATTTCCATTCAAAAGTCAGTGATCAGAGCTCCGGTTACACATTCCCACTCAATCATAAAGAGGACAGGAAGAATAATCCTACCACGTATTGAGAAGGGAAAAAACAGAAAAATTTTGCCAACAGCCCTAGTGACTACCACAATGCTTTTAAGAATCACTGCCCAGCCTGGAGGGATAGGGTAGGCGATAGGAGAGAGGCAGGAGGCAGAGGGGAACCAGGAGGACACAGAGGGGCCTGTATGGAGTGTGAACCAAGGTCAATATGCAGGGCTGAGGCTGGAGGAGCATGAGGCACCTCTCTCATCACCTGACACAGACTCGTACTGGCCCACGGTGTTCTGCAGGCAAACAGCCAGCCTGGCTGGGAGGTGGGAGTGTTCGCTCTCTATACACATGGTGAAGGTGGATGTGACCTGCTTCCTCCAGCTGATGGGCTAGGCCAGTGGTAGTCAGCCTGGTCCCTACGGCCCACTAGTGGGCGTTCCAGCTTTCATGGTGGGCAGAAGCGGAGCAACCAAAGTATAAATAAAAAGATAGATTTAACTATAGTAAGTTGTTTTATAAAGACTTATTCTGCCAAACTTAGTGAAAATCCAACATAAAGTACTTGGTAAGTAATTATTATTATATGCTTTAACTTGCTGTAACTCTGCTTTATAAATTTTATAAAGTAAAGTTACTTCCCTACTTTATAAATCACCATTACTGTGGAACCGGTGGGCAGTTAGAAAATTTTACTATTAACAGAGATACAAAAGTGGGCGGTAGGTATAAAAAGGTTGACTACCCCTGGGCTAAGCAGCCACACAGCAGTATTTCTCTGGCTCTACCCCTCCTTCTCTGCTGGTTCCTGGGACCTAGTGGGTTCTTCTAACAGTTTCAGGAGCCCCCAAGCAGTGTCCTCTCACCCTGGCCCTTCCCTGGTGCGGCCATTGCCCCTCCCGGTTCTGGCTCACAGGTCTCCTGTTACTTCTTGATGTCAAAAGCAGCAGCTCTGTGGCATTGTCCCCAAGGTCCCCAACTGTAGACAAGCTCCAACAGCAGTGATGTCTGTGCCTACAGTGCCACCTCCCGTCCCTGCAGGCAAGGTCCAGTGTTACAATGCCCCAGATTTCCGACTGTAGCCCTGGACTCCTCCAACTAAGCCAGGACCCCCAAAATAAGATCTCTCTCTGAATGTTGGATTGGCAGGTAGTGATGGGGGAGCCAGAAGAAGAGATAGCCACTGGTCAAAGCATTCACAAACAGTAAGCAAATTCTTCATATTCCTCGTGAGAATCGGAACCTCGCCCAGCAAGCTGCTCACAAATCCTTTGTTCTGTTTGGAGGGCCTGTCAGACACGCTGGCCATAGTCAGAAAGCCTCTGCGTGTTCGTAGTGTGCCCACTAATCTCCCGTGGGTCCTTGTCCATGCTGGCCTGAGTGGCTAGGACAGGAACCCTGTGCTTGGTTCTGTTTACCACAGTTGACTCACCTTGTTTCTATCAGGGAGAGCAGACATTCCTTTGCCAGTGCGGGTCTTGCCCTCACTATGAGCCATGGTAGGCAAGCCCCATGAGTGTACTTGGTTGGGCATTGCCAAGAGGCCTGTCATCCCAAGAGCTGGTCATCAGCCCAGTATTATTCCTAATATACTATATATGTTTTTTTGTGGGTTTTTTTTTTTATTGATTGACTGATTGATTTTTTTACAGAGACAGAGAGGGATAGATAGGGACAGAAAGACAGGAACGGAGAGAGATGAGAAGCATCAATCACCAGTTTTTCGTTGCAACACCTTAGTTATTCATTGATTGTTTTCTCATATGTGCCCTGATCGTGGGCCTTCAGCAGACTGAGTAACCCCTTGCTAGAGCCAGCAACCTTGGGTCCAAGCTGCTGAGTTTTTTTGTTTGTTTGTTTGTTTTTTGCATTTTTCTGAAGCTGGAAACAGGGAGAGACAGTCAGACAGACTCCTGCATGCGCCCGACCGGGATACACCCGGCACGCCCACCATGGGGCGACGCTCTGCCCACCAGGGGGCGATGCTCTGCCCATCCTGGGTGTCGCCATGTTGCGACCAGAGCCACTCTAGCGCCTGAGGCAGAGGCCACAGAGCCATTCCCAGCGCCCGGGCCATCTTTGCTCCAATGGAGCCTTGGCTGCGGGAGGGGAAGAGAGAGACAGAGAGGAAGGCGCGGCGGAGGGGTGGAGAAGCAAATGGGCGCTTCTCCTGTGTGCCCTGGCCGGGAATCGAACCCAGGTCCTCCGCACGCTAGGCCGACGCTCTACTGCTGAGCCAACGGCCAGGGCCAAGCTGCTGAGCTTTTTTTTTTTTTTTTTTTTTTTTTTTTTTACAGAGGCAGAGATAGACAGGGACAGACAGACAGGAACGGAGAGAGATGAGAAGCGTCAATCATTAGTTTCTCGTTGCGCGTTGCGACTTCTTAGTTGTTCATTGATTGCTTTCTCAAATGTGCCTTGACCGTGGGCCTTCAGCAGACCGAGTAACCCCTTGCTGGAGCCAGCGACCTTGGGTTCAAGCTGGTGAGCTTTTTGCTCAAACCAGATGAGCCTGCACTCAAGCTGGCGACCTTGGGGTTTGAACCTGGATCCTTCCGCATCCCAGTCCAACGCTCTATCTACTGTGCCACCGCCTGGTCAGGCGCTGCTGAGCTTTTTGCTCAAACCAGATAAGCCCGCGCTCAAGCCTGCGACCTCGGGGTCTTGAACCTGGGTCCTCCGCATCCCAGTCTGACGCTCTGTCCACTGCACCACCGCCTGGTCAGGCTATATATGATTTTTAAAAGTTGAGTGGTAGAGCATTGGCCCAGTGTGTGGATGTCCCAGGTTTGATTCCCGGTCAGGGCATACAGAAGTGACTATCTGCTTCTCCACCTCTCTCCCCTTTCCCTTCTCTCTCTCTCACTCTCTCTCTCTCTCTCTCTTTTCTTCTCCTGCAGCCATGGCTCAATTGGAGCAAGTTGGCCCCAGGCGCTAAGGATGGCTCCATGGCCTCACCTCAGGAGCTAAAATAGCTCAGTTGCCAAGCAAGGGAGTAACAGCTCCAGATGGGCAGAGCATTGCCCCATAGGGGGCTTGTTGGGTGGATTCTGGTTGGGGTGCATGTGGGAATCTGTCTCTCTCCCTCCCCACTTTTCACTTAAGAAAAATAAAAATAAAGTGGAGGAGCCTGACCAGGCAGTGGTGCAGTGGATAGAGCGTCGGACTGGGATGCAGAGGACCCAGGTTCGAGACCCCGAGGTCGCTAGCTTGAGTGCGGGCTCATCAGGTTTGAGGAAAAGCCCACCAGCTTGAACCCAAGGTCACTGGCTCCAGCAAGGGGTTGCTAGGTCTGCTGAAGGCCCGCAGTCAAGGCACATATGAGAAAGCAATCAATGAACAACTAAGGTGCTGCAACATGCAATGAAAAACTAATAATTGATGCTTCTCATCTCTCTGTTCCTGTCTGTCTGTCCCTGTCTATCCCTCTCTCTGACTCACTCTCTGTAAAATAAATAAATAAATAAATAAATTAAAATACTAACATTTAAAAAAAATAAATAAAGTGGAGGAAACTCTGTAACAGTGTATTCATTCAGTCACAGTGGGCAAATCAGGGGCCATTCTCACTCTGAAATACTGTGCAGGTACTGAAGACAAAGAGAAGTTAGAGAAGCAGCATTTGGTGCAATAACAGACAACTGGAAGCCTAAATGCCAGAGCAGCAGACTGGCTGGTGGCTGTGCACTGAGCCTGACCAGCCAGTGTGCATATGTGTGTTTGCATACATGCATATATATCATCATTATATATACATCAGTTAAACGTTCATGCGTCAATGTTTAAATTTCAGGAATTTTCACATCAAATAATCTATATTTCTAGGATCTCTTTAAACATGAGATAGGCAACACCAGTTCCTCACTTATTCTTTGCAACCTGAGGCTTGATCTGAGTAGCCAGCTTGAGTTTCCAGCTCACCCTACTTCCTGTTTGTCTTCTGGCATCTGTGTTTAATACCTACCTCCGCCCTGGCTGGTTGGCACAGTGGTAGAGCGTCAGGCCAGTGTGTGGATGTCCCAAGTTTGACTCCAGGTCAGGGCACACAGAAGTGCCCATCTGTTTCCCCACCCCTCCCCCTCTCACTTCTCTCTGTCTCTCTCTCTGTGTCTTCCCCTCCTGCAGCCATGGCTCAATTGAAGCGAGATGGCCCCAGATGCTGAGGATGGCTCCATGGCCTCTGCCTCAGGCACTAAGAAGAGTTCAGTTGCTGAGCAATGCAGCAACACCCATGATGGGCAGAGCATCTCCCCCAGTGGGCTTGCTGGGTGAATCCCGGACAGAGTGCATGCAGGAGTCTGTTTCTGCCTCTTTTCCTCTTACTGAATAAAAAAAAAATAAAAAAAAAAAAATAAATAAATAAATAAATAAATAAATAAATAAATAATACCTGCTTCCCCACCCCCACCCCCTCATGCTGGGGCCCTATTCCTTCCGCCACTAATCAGGACCTCCTTAGATGCTCACAACCCTTCAGGGTCCAGCAGGGTGGGAGACCCCAAACTCACTTATCAGGTAATAAAAATGAGGCCCAGAGAAGGGAAGTGACTTACCCAGGGTCACATAGCACTTGATGGGCAGAGTAGAAGTCAACCCTGGGCTTTGCAACTCTGGGATTTAAGGGAAAATTGTGATTGTAATAATTCAGAAGTTTCTAAAGGAAGAAATGGATTCTATCCCATACACAACTAGGTGTTGACTACTGGTGACAGCCAGTCTGTGTACTGTTTACCTCTGTTTCTACAAACACAGAAATCTGAGCTCACACTCCTGCAGTCACACTCACAGGCACACAGTGGCTTTTCGCTCTGAGATGACAAAACTGTGATCATGCTGCAGATATCCCGCACCGTGCCCTGCTCACTCCCGCCTCTGGGACACACAGGACCACCTCTGACTCCTCCCACCAACCCACAGTCCTGAACTGAGCGAGGGCCAGGGAGGTGGAGCCCTGCCAGCTCCCTGATCATTTCCTGTCATGTGAACCTGGGCAAGCCACTCCCCTCTAGGGACCTCAGGACCTAGTTTTCCTACAGGACCCGACACAGAGACAGGGTGGGTGAGACAACTGCTCACTCCTTTGTGTATATATTTCAAAAGAAATGCTCTTCCCCCATTAGGCCTTAGGAGCAGCTCCCCAGGAGTATTCAGGAAGGGGAGCAGATTCCGGGGAGCAGTTCTGACCCAGGTCACTGATGATGCCTTTCAAGCTCATTCCCACGGGACAAGGACGCTTGGATACAGCACCAAGGCTCCGGCCTTCCGTGTCCCACCTCTGCCTCCTCTGCTTCCTCTGAAGTTCCGAGGGGCAGAGGCGGATTAAGGTGGGTTGAGGCCCCAGGTGCAGAAGAAAATATTGGGCCCCTTAAAAAAAAGAGAGAGGGAAAATAAAAATACATGTTAACCATATTTTTAAATAAATAAAAAATATTATGTACTATTAATGTTAAAATTGCACATATGAAACCAAACTTGGTGTCATTAGAAGAAAGTGTAAAGTTGGGGTTTTGCGGGGCCCTTCAGAAGTCGGGTCCTAGGGTGTGCGTCAGGTGTACCCGCCATTAAATCTACCTCTGCCTAAGGGGCAGCATACACCCCAGAGCTGCTGCCTTCTGGGGTCACCTGGTCATGCCGAAATGGTCCAGGAACCCATGCAGAACCTAGAGAAGCATCAATCTCCCATCCCCTGCCTCCACCCCTCAGGGACACAGGGAGACAGAAAGAGCAGTCGAACATTAAATCCAGGCTCTGCTGACTTAGCTGAATTACCTCAACTGCTGGTGCCTCAGTTTCTCCATTTTGTCAAATAGGGACCATCCAGTTTGCAAAGGATTATTCTGAGCCAAAGTTCAGAGAAAGGCCATTCTCCTCTTCCATCCCCACACTTCTAGGCTCACTGACCAATGAGCCTCGACTGCTATGGCCACTGCAGATGCCCGTCGCCAATCAGAGGACCTGTGTTACTGACTTATAATTACACCCTAATTCCACTAAGATGGACCCAAAAGGGAACCGAAATCACACAGGAATAGGTCGGCCAGCACCACCCTTAGCGCCTCCCCTCTGCTGGCCAGCAGAGAGGACAGCCCAAGTCCAGACCTGCTGGGGTCTCCTGGGGTAAGACAGGCCTGGCACTCACAGGCTGTGTGGGCTTGGTTATTTCTCCACCCTGGGCTCCCTCCCGCCACTCCATCCACCCCCACCCCCTCCGCACCCCCAGCTCTGAGCATGTGCCTGTGATGTGATAGGGACGCAGTGAATTCAGTACCTGTGTGACTTTTGCTGTTTTCTCTTACTTGACTTAAATACCGCTGGCTAGTAGGATGGTGTGTAACTCAGGTTTCCCCAGCACAATCAAGTTTGAAACAAATTCGGGGGAAGTTTTCACACGAACAGAAAACCTTCTTAATATATGAAGACTCGGCCAAAGTTGGCAATCTGGAGCACCCGCGGGACCCCCCTCATTTGTCTCTCATCACTCGCTGAGGGCGGGGCAGGCATTACAGAAACTTTAACTTTCTCCCATTTTCAACATATCAGTAATTTTGGCTTTCTCCTGCTTATTCTTCCATCTCTCTCTCTCTTTATTCATGACCCCAATGCCTTTTTTGGTCCAAAATAAAGTTTCTCCTCATCTCCTCACTCCCTTGTCCCCTCTCTTTCCTTGGTTCAGGCTCCACATTCCATCCTTCTCTCTGACCCACCTCCCATCTGCATTAGGCATTAACCGCACCCCCGACCCCTTGCTGGGCTCAGCTATAGAAATACCAAACTCCTTACTACCCAGTTCCGTAAATGTTACCTCGCCCTCTTTTCCCCCTCTGACAACATACCGCCACACTTTTGTCTCACATGTGCCTGTCGTGAGCCAGCACGACTCATCACTTTGCGGGTCTCCAGTGGGAATGGCGGAGCATTCGAAAATAAACACAGAAAGAAAAAGGATGAGATTGGGAGGTCTTCTCATGGCTGATGGCCTATACCAAAAGAGCCTGTGCTCCCAAAAGCTTTATTTTTATAATGTAGAGCAAAGTCATTTGCAAAAACAAAGAGAGCTCAGATACAAAGTCACATTTCTGAGGCAAACCAAGAATTCTCCCAAGTGCAGAAAACCCCCACCATGCATAACATCTTTTTTCCCCCCATTTTATTTATTTACTTATTTATTCATTTTAGAGAGGAGAGAGAGTGAGAGAGAGAGAAAGTGGGGAAGAGCAGGAAGCACCAACTCCCATATATGCCTTGACCAGGCAAGCCTAGGGTTTCGAACCGGCGACCTCAGCGTTCCAGGTCACCGCTTTATCCACTGCACCACCACAGGTCAGGCCCATGCATAACATCTTAACTTCACAAAACAAAGGGTAAAAAGAAAACTGCCTCCAGTCTCTTCGAGAGGGACATGGGGGATGGGACGGGTAGAAACCATCAACATCACAACTACCAGGGAGGTGTGAGGAAGGGTGTGTAAACAGCCCTTACCAACTTAATCAACCAATCAGGTTGTGGGGAAGAGCTTAGCCTTTAGCAGCTTAAGCAAGTGAGGTGGGGGGATGGGCAGCAAGGACCCTGTCAGCTTACTGTCAGTCTCTCACACCTCTGTCCCCCAAAACTCTAAACTGCAAGGACCCTGTCAGCTTGCAGTCTCCCACACATGCCCCTGCTCCCTGTCCTGGCTGGGGATCACGGAGTCTGGCACTTCTGCAGACACCTGTGAATGAATATAGGTGAGTGTCTCCAACCTGCCTCCCAGCTCCTGGGCCTGCTGCCGCAACTCTGCAGCCACCTGTGCCTTTGACCCCTCGTGCAAGTGTATTGACTCCTTCACAAGGCTGATCACATCTATCAGAAGGAAGACAGCTGCAGTGGTTAGACCTGAGATTTTGGCTCCTTTGGTCATTGCCAGAGCAGTGCCTCCAAAGGTTTTCTGTAGCTGCTTGCTGCGTTGGGCCGAGACTATCCCAGGGGTTGCGAAGAGCTTGGCCTCAGCCGCAAGGACAGAGCTGGAATTGACCAGCTTGAAGGCACGGACGTTACTGACAATGTCCAGCAGGGACTGGAAGCACTTCTTGGCTAAGGAAACAATTTGCGGCGTGCTGTGGCGTAGAACTTCCATGACCACCTCCCTGTTGTCGATGTCACTTGACACCAGCTGACTGGCTTTTGCTTTTGCTGACTTGTTGTTTGAGTAGTCCACGATGCTGGTGGACACACTGGTCACAGCAGCAGCTGTCCCCAGTCCAATTCCAGTTGCCACAAGCACCAGACTGGCCCCTGCTGTCACGGGTGCCAGAGAGACGCCCAGGATGGTCAGAATGCCAGACACAGCGCCGGTGGAATTGGCCACCACTTTGGAGATGGTGCAGTCCTTGTGTACCTTGTCAACCTTGTCAGCCAGTGCATGGAGCTTTCCTATGTTCTCTTCAAGCTTCTGTTTTAGCTGAGGAAACTCACTCAGAAACTGCTCCCTATGCAGCTGGTCCTTTGAGAGCATGTCTTTGTCCTCTGTGGCCATGAGATTTTTCAGCTGGTTTAAGTCATTATATAGTGCATCTGCCTTCATCCTGTAATAAGGAAGGTCAAGTGATTAAGAAAGGTAGTTTGCTTACCTGTAAAATCGGTTCCATCTTGCATAATAGTAATAGCTCTGACAATAAATCAAATAGAAAAAAATTTTACAAATGCAAAAAATTTTTCTTACATATTTTGTACCTTGTAGATACTCCATAGTATTTATTCAATCAGGTACTAAATGAGAAAAAGTCCTCTTAAGTATTTGAAAAAGACAACTTCTCATTCAATGGCAGGTCAACACCACCACCACAGTGTCTGTAGGGTGGGCATTACGAGCATGAACACAGAGAAGTGGGCTGGGGCAGAGGAGCCTTCATTCAGAAAACCTCAGAGTATGGTGAAGACTTATCCTGACCCACAGAGCTCTGCCCTTTGCCCTTGGCTACTGGGAAGTGATCTCTAGGTCCCTAGAAAGTCCTGGCTGATGGGAGTGTCATTTTTGCCTGGCATATGGACACTGGACAGTCTGACAAGGTGACATGTCATGGAGGCTTTGGATCAGGTGTTACCAGATCTAGCCTATGAAGGAACTAGAAACTAAAGGCATTAGTTAGACCTCCAGGAGGGGCTGGGACTACAGTCAGCCACGTGGGCAGCATGTGACCGGCCCCAAAAGACTCTGCACACTGAGGCTTGGGTAGAAAAAGACTGCCAGGTTTACACTAGGCTCTCCGAGCCTCTTCTCCATTAGGCCTTGACCTTCCATGCTCTACCCCTGACAGCCTATGTTTTCCAATCTTAGCAAGAATCCTGCTACAACAGTTTAGTGAGATTCCCCCCACTTCTGATGTCTGATTTCCTTTGATATCTGATCAAATTCCTCACTCCCCAACTTTGACACATAAGCCCTGATCTTCTTCTTCTTCTTCTTTTTTGTGACAGAGACAGAGAGAGACTGATGGGGAAGACAGACAGGAAGGGAGAGAAATGAGAAGCATCAATTCTTTGTTGCAGCATCTTAGTTGTTCATTGATTGCTTTCTCATATGGGCCTTGACCAGGGGGGCTACAGCAGAGAGAGTGACCCATTGTTCAAGCAGGCGACCTGGGCTCAAGCCAGTAACAATGGGGTCATGCCTATGATCCCATGCTCAAGCCAGCGACTTTGGGGTTTTGAACCTGGGTCCTCTGTGTCCTAGTCCGATGCTCTATCCACTGTGCCACTGCCTGGTCAGGCTCCATGAGCTGCCTTTAGCAAAAATCCCCCTACCATGACACCTCCTCTTAGTAATTTTCCATCAACTTACCCCCTCCCCTGCTGGTTGGCTACAAATGCCAGGCTGTGTTTGCCAGATTGAGTTGAGCCCAATCTCTCTACTCTATTTTTAGAGTCTTCACATGGATCACAATGGTCTTGGATAAGATCTGCCTTACCATTTAACAAGTGCCAGGCCAACTCTTCAACATGGCGAGCTTCCTTGACTGGCCATGCTCCATGTGCATGGTAACATACTGAATAGAAGACAGTGATGCATCCTGAGGACCATGGAAGCTTCACATTTAAAACCCTCCCAGGCTCCGCCCCATACATCTCTCCCTTTGGCCGACTGTGAACTGATACTTCCTTGTAACCAGCTCTAACTGTGGTCGTTGACAGTTTTCAGGGAGTGCTGTCAGTCCTTTTGGGACAGTGTTTTACAACCGCTGGTCTGTGGAAAGGTCCACCAGAAATTTCATTCTGGTCCACGAAAGAGTGAACCGCCCTGATGTTGTATGAAGATTACAGACCCAGAGATCTCAAATTTCACATACAGGGTGATTTCTACCTAGCTGTCCGTGAAATAATTGTCATGTTTTCACCAGTCCCCAAGTATAAAACGGTTGAAAACCACTGTTTTATGAAACTACTGAACATGAGGGTGGTTTAGGGAACTGCCCAAATATGTTATCAGTGTCAAAAGTAAGGGCTGGCTTGGGGATTAGGTCCTAAGACTTTGCATTTTGGCTGAGAACTCAGAATTAAACAACCACAAACTAAGAGCCAGAAGGCTACTTAGTGATCATTTTGCCTGGGTCTGCTCTCTGTCAAGCCTGATGCCCTCTGACCTTCCCAGCTAAAGGTCACTGGGTCAGCCACCGCCCCAGAGAACAGGGAAGCAGGGGATCTGCTACTAACCTTGGTGCCCCTCGGACTCTCCAGCCCACCACCCAGTACCCCCGACTTCTCAGGTGTCACCAGCCTAACTCACACCTTAGCAGGTTATAGCTTCACGTGTGTGCACACCAAGGCCATGTCCAACTTACAGGCTCTCTTCAAGACACATGAGACTTAAACGATGCATATGAGTGGCTAAGCCTGAGACCTGCAGTTGGATGAGCTGGTGCAGGAAGCACATTCCTCTCTGGTGGGATCTGTAATGCCACTCAGGATCCCTCAAATTACACAAAATTGGCTGCCACCCACGCTGATGTTGGAAGCCGGCACGATGGCACACTGCCTTCCCACTGACGGGGCTCACTCTATGTAGAATAGAAGAGGGTCCCAAAAGGCAGTCAGGCCCCCCAAGGCGAGGCAGGGGCGGGGGACATAATCACCCACAGCCCTCTACCCAGCAGTGGAGGGATCCAATCAGGGCGGGAGGAAACGCCCCTCGCCCACGCACGGACCTCCACTCGGCCCGGCCTCTTTGGTTTTGTGCCCTACGTGCCTCAGCTGCCTCACTCTAGTCCGGCCCCGCTGCCCAGCCTTCCTACTAGTCCTCCAACCTGGGCCCACCCTCACTCCAATCTGACCCCCAGCTCTGACTAGTCCCAGCCTTCTGGGCTTCTGGATAGGGTGACTGCACTCACCTACTCAACCTGACCCCGCAGTTCACGCTAAGGCTTTCACCACAATACTATCAGATTGACCTGTGATTCCCACTGAGGAGACAGGTGACAAATCAGAGACTCTAAGACATAAGCCCAGAGCCGAGCAGAGAGAGAGACTGGGGATTCAGCCCAGCTCGGTCCAGCTGCACTCCAGCTTTCTGAGCCAGCAGGACCCCGCACTGTTTCTATGATTCCTGATTTAGGGAGAAAAGGTGCTCTGGCCAAAATCTCCAGCGCCACAAACGGTGCCAAGATTTCTCTGGCTTGTTGCAGAGGAAGTCCTGCTTAATGCTCATCTCTAGGAAGAAGACTCTTGACCCCTGACATTTCCCAACAAATTAAAGTTAACGCTAATTGAGCACCTACTATGTGTCAGTCACCAGGCTTTTAGTTTACATGCACTATCCTAGTTTCCTCACAAGAAGACTGAACAGATGAGAAAGACAGAGAGAGGACAAGTAACCTGTCTATGTGCATGTAACCTTCCTGCTGCCGGTTTCATCTCTTCTCAACCTGAGCCACTCACGGCCGACCACTGAGACGAAGGAGACGTTCCTCACAGGCTGTGCGAAGGAACATATTCAACCCCAACCACAGGGTACTGCCTGGAGGACGTGTGCCTGGCAGAGGCACTAGATCGGGAGGAGAGCTGAGTGACCACACAGGCATCCCCTGGAGGTTACCTGGACAGACTGGTGGCACCCACAAATCTCTCCCAGGCTTCATCACTCAGCAGGTGTTCCAGGTTCTCTACTTTCGTTGGGTCCAGTAGAAACTCAACGGCATCAAGACAGTCTTGACAGAAAGTCTCTAGATGGAAAGTAAAAAGAATAAGGTTAGAAGAAATCATGGTAAAATGTATTATGGTAGTAAGTGTAAATAAGGTGGATAAATGTTCACCGTCCTGTCACCTGGGGTACTTTTGATGGAGTCACCTGGTGTTATGAACTGAACCGTGTCCCCCAAAATTCATCTTTTGAAGCCCTGACCACCCAATGTCACTATATTTTGAAATTACCTTTAAGGGATAGTCAAGGTTAAATGAGGTCATAAGTGTGGGGTCCATAACCAATGTGACTATTGTCCTCACGAGAAGAGGGAGAGACACCAGAGATCTCTCTCTCCCTCCCCGTCCCCCATGCACAGAGAAAAGCTTTGTGAGGACAGAGCAAGAAGGCAGCCATGTATAACCACAAAGAGAGGTCTCACCAGAAACCAACCCTGCCAGCAACCAACCCTTGATCTGGGACTTCTAGCCTCCAGAATTAACTCTCATTCCTGGGATTTAGATGTGTTTAGAAATTTAGAATTTTTAGTCATTAGGAAAGAGAGTCCAGGGCACATGTTATATTATTTACCACCTCCAGCAAGGGTAGGCAGTGCCCTGTACACAAATGCATTCATGTTTTGACAGTGAAAACAAATGACTATTCACCTTACATGGGATAGATTATGTGATGACTATAAGGAATCTCAAGTCAGTACAGAGCAAGGCGACTGCTCACATACATCGCCGACAATGTGTGACTCTCAGAGAGTTGCAGATTATGGAATTGCGGATAAGAGGCTGGGGACTGCTATGTATTTTTTGTGTGCAGGCACATGACGTAAAATGTGTTACCTGCTATCTACACACGAGACGTTATTCTTTTTTTTTTCTTTTTGTGACAGAGAGAGGAACAGATAGGGACAGACAGACAGGAAGGGAGAGAGATGAGAAGCACAGTTCCTCACTGCAGCACCTTAGTTGTTCACTGATTGCTTTCTCATATGTGCCTTGACCGGGGGGACTACAGCAGACCGAGTAACCCCTTGCTCGAGCCAGCAACTTTGGATCCAAGCTGGTGAGCCTTGCTCAAACTAGATGAGCCCGCGCTCAAGCTGTCAACCTCGGGGTTTCGAACCTGGGGACTCCACATCCCAGTCCGAGGCTCTATCCACTGCGCCACTGCCTGGTCAGGTGAGACAGTATTCTTTTTTTTTTTTTTTTTTCATTTTTCCGAAGCTGGAAACGGGGAGGCAGTCAGACAGACTCCCGCATGCGCCCGACCGGGATCCATCCGGCATGACCACCAGAGGGCAATGCTCTGCCCATCTGGGGCGTCGCTCTGTTGCATCCAGAGCCATTCTAGCGCCTGAGGCAGAGGCCACAGAGCCATCCTCAGCGCCCGGACCAACCCTGCTCCAATGGAGCCTTGGCTGCGGGAGGGGAAGAGAGAGACAGAGAGGAAGGAGAGGGGGAGGGGTGGAGAAGCAGATGGGCACTTCTCCTGTGTGCCCTGGCCGGGAATCAAACCCGGGATTCCCGCATGCCAGGCCGACACTCTACCACTGAGCCAACCGGCCAGGGCATGAGACATTATTCTTACTGCACAAAAAAGGAAGCCAACTGCAGATGGGATAAGTGGCAGCCCAAAACCAGCAAGCAGGAGCTTAGAGGCTGACTCCACGGCCCACCGTCAGACATTCTTTATATCATGTTGTGTTTCAAAATTCATATGATTCCTGCATTCTACCCTACAGTATACCTATGGGGCATGGGGGCAATATGAAGTTTCAGACTACACACCATTGCTTGTGTAAAGTGCCATGCAAACAGAATTCCTCCTGCTACTTACAGAACCCCAAGACGGGCTGTGGAGGGGGTGTCTTTGGCGGGTGGGGAGCTGGACCCTCAGCTCTAATCCTGTGATCAAGCAGTCACCTCTCCCCCAGGCTGGTCTCAGAGGACACAGCTCCCATTGGCACCTCTGACCTCATGCTGGTCCACCAGCTCCAGCCCTCCCTCAGGGACCCCCAAGCTTGCTCCAGAGCTCCTGTCTTCTGATCTGTCCTCCCCTCCCTTATCCTGCCATGTGAGCAAGTATTTAGTATCTTCCTCTCTGGGAGGCTGGTTTGGTTGCCAAGGCAATGCACTGAGTTGGGTGTGTGGAGGATTGTTTTTTCTTTTACTTGCTTCATTCACTAAAGGAGAAAGGAACCAGTACCTATGGAGGGAATCCAGAGCACAAGCCTGTGTATTTATTGTCCTTGCCGGGTAGCACAGTGGAATGTAGCATCATCCCAGTATGCCAAGGTCATGGGTTCAATCCCATCAGGGCACATACAAGAATCAACCAATGAATGTATGAGTAATTGGAACAACAAATCCATGTTTCTCTCTCTCTCACTCCTTTTCTCTAGCTCTCTAAAATCAATTAAAAATAAAAATAATTTTTAAAAAGAAATAAAAAAATACCCATGTATTTTTTGACAGGGTGGCGGTGGGTTGGGGAAATAACAAAGCCGGCCTCTGTAGGGGTCTTTGAGATCAATAGAAGCACTTTCTACCTGAGACAGTCACACCTGGTAAGCAGGTGCTTATAATTGGGAGGTTACGTCTGGCACGAACACAGCCGTGCAGGGTGGGGGTGCTACAGAGGGAGAAGGCTTCCACCTGGAACAGCAGGCCCAGGTAGAGGGGATAAGAGACTTCCACCTTCCCGTGGGCTGTCCTGGCCTCTTCTGAGTCATTAGATGATGGCAGGGGAAGGGAGGTAGTGAGCATCCCGAGTTAAGGACCAGGGACATGTTCCCCCTGACAGACTCCAGGTTGAGGGACTCTCCTTCTCCCCTCTTGGGGGCTCAAGGACACTCACTAATCCCCTTCAAGGTTCTTGATTCCTGTGTAGTTAAATCAGCCTAGAGGTGCTACCCTCAATTTCCGGTGTTAAGGAGGAACCAGCCAGAGAAGAGGAAGCTCACTACCTGAGGTCATGGTGTCAGCAGAGGGCTCTCAGCAATTTCCCTTCAGCTCACCAGTCTGTGCCCGGCTGGAAGGAGGTGTTGCTTCACCCTTGGGGGAGAGAAAATAAATTGTGGGGTCGAATGTGAGCCAGCTGTGACAACAGGGCCCAGGGCGAGGGCCCAGGTCTCTCGTGGTTCCATCTGGGGTGGCCACAAACACCAAAATGGACTTAACCTGATGTGTTCCTCTGTCTTCTGGACTCTGCTAGCTGCTATGTAAGAGAAGGTACTCACCTCACTCCGGCTCACTCCAGGCCAAGTGACAGCCCCAGTGTCCCGTTGGGGCACAAGGAGAAAACCATCAGACAAGGAGACTAACATCTGAGAAGTAATAAAACCAGAAGTGATAAAACCAAACACAGAAAAGAAGATGAAAAAACGTTTTGGAAATTACCTGAGGTTGGGAACACTTGTGCTTACAAACCCATAAAGCTGACGTTGGTCATGCATCAATGTCAGGGCTGCTCAGTGTTCCTTCATCATATACTCGCACACGTTTCGTGTGGTGGGCATCATTGTGGCTCCCAACGTCTAGATTTGCACCTAAACTCAGGTGAGCCCAAGTTTTCACAACAGTGTTAAAACCTGGACTTGAATCCAAGCCTTTCTGATCCAGATCCCATGTGCCTAAGGACTATGCTCTACTCTCTTTAATATACAAAAATGTTTAATAATGTGTATATGTTTATTTGTAAATGGGCTCTTCACATTCCAAAACAATGTTTTGCACCCTAAGTCCAAGCCTCTGTTTCGATAAAGATCATTCTTTTTTTAAACATTTTTTATTACGGTAAAAAAAAAAAAAAGTACATAAAATTGACCATCTTAACCATTTTTAACTGTACAGTTAGTTCAGTAGTGTTAAGTATATTTACATTGTTGTACAACCAATCTACAGAAAACATTTTCTCTTGCAAAACAAAACTCTGTCGCTACTAAACAATAACGCCCCTCCCTCCGCCCAGCCCCTGGACGCGCTGCCTTTCTATATCCTGTCTCTATGGATTTGACTACTGTAAGTACCTCACATAGGTGGACTCATGCGGTATTTGTCTTTTTGTGACTGGCTCATCTCACTTAGAATAATGTCCTCAAGGTTCGAGCACATTGGAGCATGGGTGGGAATTCCCTTCTTTTTAATGGTGATTTTTAGAGAATTTTTAGAAAGTTTTAAATGCTCTGCAGAATAACTGTTTCTTAGTTTCTTTTATGAATTTGAAGTTAAGGAGGAGATATAAGGAAGAATACATAAAGGTGGGAGAAAGCCAGGTGAGGACTGGATTACAGGAGAGTTAACAAAACTGTGCTCTCTTGAGGGTGGTTATTTCAAAGCTGTGTTAAGCTAGACGCACAGAAACAATGGACAGTGCTTCCTAAGAGAAAGATATGTCTTTTACTAAAATGTTATATGCCTGGGGTCTGACCTGTGCTGGCACAGTAGAGCATTTATCTGGAATGATGAAGTCCCCAGTTCAAAACCCTGGGCCTGCCCGGTCAAGGCACATAAGAGAAGCAACTATTGTAGTATAAGTTGATGCTTTCTGCTCCTCTTCCTTCCTTTCTTTCTTTAAAACAACAAACAAAATGTTATATAACTGTGGTGTGGTCACCAACCATGACCTGCCCAGTTAGGAATTTATATTAAAACACTCTGGGAGCTTATAGTTAGCGCCTGAGGCTGATTCGCTGGCACAAACTGAGCTATCCTCAGCAGCCCAGTCACCCAATCGAGCCACTGGCTGTGAGAGGGGAAGAGAAAGAGAGAAGGGGGAAAGAGAAGGGAAGAAAAGCAGATGGTCTTTTCTCATGTGTGCCCTAAGAACGGATTGAACCCAGGACTTCCCTACGCTAGGCCCACACTCTATCCACTGAGCCAACTGCCCAGGGACAATGTTGTGCTTCTTTGTGACAGCTGTAGGGACCCACTACATATGTCCTGCATCAGGAGAATGACAAAGATAACGACAAAAAAGAGGAGAGGGAGAGAAAGAAGAAACAAAAAGCTTCTACAAAATCAATCAATAAATCAATCCCAAAGCAATCTAAATGCACACCAGAAGAAAAAACTATAAACATGAGGGAAGAAATGTTAAAACCAATGTTGACTTGTGGAAACACTGGTAATCAAGACACAAATCCCAGAAGCCATAAAGAGAATTGGTTTGACCTCTTAAAAATTAAGAACTGCACAAGAGTCTGGCCTGTGGTGGCGCAGTGGATGGAGCGCGGACCTGGAACGCTGAGGTAGCCCTTCAACACCCCAGCCTTGCCAGCTCAAGGTACATAGAAGAGATTAATGAACTACTAAAGTGATGCAACTATGAGTTAATGTTTATCTTTCTCTCTCTCTCTTAAATCAATAAATTAAAAAAAAATTCTTTTTAACGATTTATAAAAACTGCACAGGATACCATAAACCAACTCAGAATACCACGAGAGACCAGGACCCGCTACATGAAATACTCACCGTAGACGAAGGGTGTCTATCCACAACACACAAGAGCCCGCAAATCGATGTTTAAAGACTGAAACCAAGTTTTTTTTCAATGGGTGGGAGAGTTATATTGAGTCACCCTAATCTCTTAGGCCAGCCCCACTTGCTGCCCTCGTCTTCTGGATCCGCCTTCCCAATAATTTCCGCTCGCGATTAATTACCAGCGATCAGAAGAGCCTCACCCTACGCCCCGCGCCTGGCCCTGCTCCGGGCCTCTTTCTGGTTCGCCTGGCCCCGCCCCGCCCGGCCCCCCACCCCCTCCCGTGTCCGCACGGTCTCTGTGCCCCTGCCCCGAGCACGGGCCGCCGCCTCCGCGGAAACTGAACTCCTAGGTTACCTTCTCTTTTCCCCGTGAAGGGGCAGGCACTAGCCAAGTGAGGCTCGGAATCGTGGCTCTGACTAACCTGGTAACCCACTTAGAGAAAAACCCGGCCTCCGGAAATGCCCAAGTCCTCCTGGGGGTTGGGCTCTGCACTAGCAGACTTCCTCAACTGCTAACGCTCAAGGGAGCTGCCTGTGATATTGAATCGAATTTGATAATTAGGTGGACCTCAAAACTCCCTTATTCAAAAGGTGCTAAGAGGTGCATTAGAGATTCCCTCAATGATATCCATATTTCCCCTACTCCCAGGCCTTACTATTGTTAGAATCCATCGGAGTCCCAAAAGACCAGAGTAACAGGCTTTATTGAAAGGAAGAAAGGAACCCTGCCGGGCTGACTCCTAAGGAGGAGTCCTGCGCCAGGCACAGCCTGGGACCGTGGTTTTTAAAGGTTAGGGGAGGGGGAGTAGGAAGGGCTGTAGGGTTTTCAATCATCTAGGGCAGGGGTCCCCAAACTACGGCCTGCGGGCCACATGCGGCCCCCTGAGGCCATTTATCCTGCCCCCTGCCACACTTCTGGAAGGGCACCTCTTTCATTGGTGGTCAGTGAGAGGAGCATAGTTCCCATTGAAATATTGGTCAGTTTGTTGATTTAAATTTACTTGTTCTTTATTTTAAATACTGTATTTGTTCCCGTTTTGGTTTTTTTTTAGTTTAAAATAAGGTATGTGCAGTGTGCATAGGGATTTGTTCATAGTTTTTTTTATAGTCCGGCCCTCCAACGGTCTGAGGGACAGTGAACTGGCCCCCTGTGTAAAAAGTTTGGGGATCCCTGATCTAGGGCTTCTCGGCTTGTGACATCAGACATTCCTTTGTGGTTGGTCATCTGCAGCAAGCCCTGAAACGAGACTTATTGGCAGGGTTAAAGAAATGAAACCTAAGAACTATACACACAAATCCTTGTTTTTAAGTAAGAGCACTGCTTTACAAAAAAAAACTGGTGCATAAAAAGGACCAGAGTCCCCAGTCACAATGAGTGCAGTGCCTGACACCCTCCCGCAGAGAAATTCTGGTGTATTTTAGAAACAGAGCAAATAAGGGTTGAGTCTCCTCCTCCAATCCTCCACTCCCTCATAAGTGGGCTTGTTAAAAAGTTGATTGACACGAGGAAATTCATCGTCTTTGACTAGTTGTTAGCTTTATGTCAAAGGAGCTCTTTCCAGTGGGTAAACTGCAAGAATAATTAATACCCTGCTATGTGGTGAGGGTGATGATGTCCTGGTCTTAAGGCATGACACTGTGACTTAATAGGGTGGGGTAGTTGTTTTCCAGGGCAACAATAGGAATCAGTCTGTCAACAGATATGTTTTGAGACTCAGAATTTAGTGATAGCCTGAGACTATACAACGGCCACGCTGAAGAGAGCCCCAGCCCTCAGTGTGTGTCTTTGGCTGAGGAAGTGACACTTCCAGTTTGGGGTGTGTTGCTGGTGATCTCTATGATTTTTACACACATTGGAGGAAGTGAACTTTTCTGCTCTTATGCGAATATTTTGCTGTCATTTCAAATGGTAAGTCCGAAACTTGATTTCCTATTTTTCTTTCCAAAGCTAAGTCCACAGCCATATTCTGTGATCTGGGCTAAAGAGTTTGACTCTTTTTTTTTTTAAATCCCTTGTCACCATACTGTTTTCAGTTGCCCACATACATTTGACTCTGCCAAAATCTCTTCTCCCTCTTCCCTTCCTTTCCATTCCATCATTGTTCTTGTTAAAATAATTGTCATTTGAATAGTATTGACTTGTTATAGTGTTTGTTTTTAAAAAGACATGAGTGTATGAGACAAGCAGATTTGGGAATGGAGCCTAATTCTACCACTTTTAGATGTGGGACTTTTGGGCAAGTTACTCAACCTTTCTATATCTGTTTTTATTAGTAAAATGGGCCCTGGCTGGTGTCTCAGTGGATAGAGCATCAGCCCTGGCGTATGGACATCCAAGGTTCGATTCCCGGTCAAGACACACAGAAGTGACCATATGCTTCTCTCCTCCTCTTTATCCCCCTTCTCTCCCTCTTCCCCTCCCAGAGCCAGTGACTCAGTTGGTTTGAACAAGGCTCCGGGCACTGAGGATAGCTGGGTTGTTCTGAGCAAGTCAGCCTATGGCACTAAAAATAGCTCAGTACTGGAGCATTGGCCTCAGATGGGGTTGCTGGGTGGATCGAGCTCATGTAGGAGTCTGCCTCACTATCTCCCCTCCTCTCACCAAAAAAAATAAAGTGGAAATTCTATACTTTTCCTTCTTAAAAGGATTATTATCAAGATTAAATAATCATTGAGAGTATGTGTGGGAGCATCTAGTGGAATACTGGGCTCATAGTAGGATTAACTCAGTAAACATCGCTTCATACTTTTGACTGGAACTGTTCTAAGAGGTCTCCCATTCTTCTCATTCCATCTACACACCACTTAATCTTCCTAAAGCAAAAATTGGAGTTTGCCAATGACATTTTTCACAGAAATAGGACAAATAATTTTAAAATTTACATAGAACCACAAAAGACCCTGAATAGCCAAAGAAATCTTAAGAAAGAATAAAGTTGGAGCCATCATGCTTCCTAATTTCAAATGATATTACAAAGCTCTAGTAATCAAAACAGTATGCTATTGGCACAAAAACACACAAAAATCAGTAGAACAGAATAAGGAGTCTAGAAATAAGCTCATGCATATGGTCAGTTGATTTACAACAAAGGAGCCAGAAATATACAATGGAGAAAGGACAGTCTTTTCAATACCTGGTGTTGGGAAAACTGCACAGCCACATGCAAAAGAATGAAATTAAACTACTATACACAAAAATTAATTCAAAATAGACTAAGGACTTGAGTGTAATACCTGAAACCATAAAGTCCTAGAAGAAAACATAGTCACTAAGCTCCTTGACATCGGTCTTGGTGATGATTCCTTTGGAAAAATATAATAAGTAGGACTACATCAGACTAAAAAGCTTCTGCCTGACAAAGGAACTCAACAAAATGAAAAGGCTTTCTACTACATGGGAGAAAGTATTTACAAATCATTTATCCGATAAAGGATTAATACCCAAAATATACAAATGACTTATACAACTCAATAGCAAACAACTATATGATTAAAAAATGGGCGGAGAATCCGAATAGACATTTTTCCAAAGAAGACATACAAATGGTTAACAGATACGTGAAAAGATGCCGAACATCATTATTATCAGGGAATGCAAATCAAAACCACGATGCGAAACCGCCTCCTGCTTGTCAGGGTATTATCAAAAAAGACAAGAAACAAGTGTTGGCAAGGATGTGGAGAAAAAGGAACCTTTGTGTGTTAGTGGGAATGTAAATTAGTACTGCCATTATGGAAAACAGTATAAAAATTCCTCAAAAAATTAAAAGTAGAACTACCATTTGATCCAGCATTTCCATTTCTGATACTTATCTAGTGAAAATAACATATTTGAAAAGATATCCCCATGTTTACCACAGCATTTTTCAATAACTAGGACATGGAAGCAACCTAAATGTCCATAAAAGAAGGAATAAAGAAAAGGTGGTTGAAAAAAAAAAAATGAAAAGGTGGTTGAATACACAATGGAATACTATTTGGCCATAAAAAAGAATGAAATCTTGTCCATTTACAAAAATGCAAATTGGACCTTGATGGCATTATGCTAAGTGAAATAAATGAAAGACAAACACCGTATGATGTCATTTATATGTGTAATTTAAACAACAAAATACCAAGCTCATAGATGCAGTGAAGTTTGGTGTTTGCCCAAGGTGGGGGTGGGTGATGGGAGAAATGGGGAAAGGGGGTCAAAAGGTACAAACTTCTAGTTGTAAAATAAGTCCTGGATGTAATATACATCATGGTGACTGTAGTTAATATTGTATTGCATATTTGAAAGTTACTAAGAGTAGATCTTAAAAGTCCTCATCACAAGAAAAAAAAATTAACTAGACTTATTGTGATCATTTTGCAGTATATACAAATATTGAATCATTATGTTGTACATTTGAAACTAATACAATGTTGTCAATTATACTCCATGAAAAAACAAAAACAACTTTTAGTCTGACAAATAAACAAAATAATAGGTGGTTGAAGTTTTAGAATCATGAAGGAAATAAGTCAGACAGTGTCGACCACAAGATTTTGAATACCACAGGAAGCTGGGGGAGAGAGGAAAGGTAAGAGAAATTAAGATGTGTGTTTCACACATGGATCTCAGAGTTTATAAACAGTTTATTCAAGTTAGATGAATTCAGATCTATTACTGCCTCTGAAGTAAGGAAGAAAATGAATTTTCTTTTATTTTCACAGCGCTGTGACCTATTCTGGAATCCATCTGTTGAGATGCTTTATAGCAAATATGACAGGCAATCTTAAGACTGATGGTGTCTAGTTTAGCTGAAGACTCAACATTTTTATGCCAGCTGGAGTTAAACCTAGCATTTCAACATTGTTTTAAATGTTTTGTATCTAGAATTTGCAGAGGATGTTGGGATCAGTTCAGCTTTAAAATCTACATCTTTCAAAGCAAGAATGAATTTGTGCCTGGGGAAAAAAGGTTTGTAAATGAATGAATTATACCATTCGTTACAACAGACACTAGCAGTTTTTCCTATTTTAACAAGCTGACAAGAGCAGCATACAGAAGTCCATAAGATGAAACCTATTTACTACTGTGTAGATAAGGATTTGCCATATTATTTATTGAGCTTTATATCTTTTAAAGAAATATCTATTATATAAATATATATATTTATATATATATTTAAGTATTAAAATGGAGTAAAAAAGGAATTACTTTTCTGTTAAGCACTGATAGGTAAGTTGAAGATAAATGCTCATATGTATGCCTATAATTTATCTTTTTCTGAGTCCCTATATTTTGCGAGACAGAAAGAGGGACAAATAGGGACAGACAGGAGAGAGATAAGAAGCATCAATTCTTCATTGTGGCATCTTAGTTGTTCAGTGATTGCTTTCTCCCATGTGCCTTGACCAAGAGGCTACAGCAGACTGAGTGACCCCTTGCTCAAGCCAGCGCGACCTTGAGTTCAATATTAATATAAACAAGACAGCACTACCATTAGAAGCTACAAACCAACCTTGGTGTTCAGAAGCAGACTTACCTGTAACAGAGCAAATAAGGCCCAAGTGGCCTTTTGGATCTTCCTTGCTACTCCCCACCTCCATTTCCCATTTATCTTAAGGCACAGAGTAGATTTTTACAGACCTAATTATGCAGGTCTTAATTCCCTGGTAAGTCATAAAAGTACTGTTCTTTATGGACCTACCAGTTTCAGTAAGGGAAGGAATTATTACATCTGCTTTTCAAGAGCAAGATGTGATAGATTTTTTTTCCATCTTAACATGACATTTAGTCAATTTAGACTATTTAATAGTCAAACACTTGATTAAATGACACAAAGCTGCTCTAAATGTTTATTGAACTGAAATAAACTGCTATACAGTGTTGCACTAAATCAGCTCCTTTGAGTCCAATGGTGCTTTCAGATCTTCCAGCTCTGGAGAGTTGCACTTAAACAGCTGAACACTGGACTGGTTTGCTAATCACTTAGCAGTCTCACACATGAGCATCTAAACTCCCATTAAAGCAAAAATGTCATCAATGTAAAAAAAAAAAAAATTGGACTTTGTCACTTAACAGCTCAGAAAAACATCAGTGGTTTGATTCATTCCTTCAGCCAGCAAGCAAACAAAATAAAGTTTAAATTCCTCAGGTAGTTCCTGGCCAGTTGGCTCAGTGGTAGAGCATTGGCCCAGAGCGTGGGTGTCCCAGGTTCGATTCCGGCCAGGGCACACAGGAGAAGCGCCCATCTACTTCTCCACCGTTCACCCTCTCCTTCCTTTCTATCTCTCTCTTCCCCTCCCGCAGCCATGGCCCGGGCAGTGAGGATGGTTCTGTGGCCTCCACCTCTGGTGCTAGAATGGCTCTGGTTGCAAAGGAGCAACGCCCCAGCTGGGCAGAGCATCGCCCCCTGGTGGGCATGCCGGGTGGATCCGGTTGGGCACACGCGGGACTCTGTCTCTCTCCCTGCTTCTCACTTCAGAAAAATACAACAACAAAAAAAAGCCTTCAGGCCAATGTCCTGTGTTAGAACTAGACCCCACCCAACTCCTCTTACCACCCGCCACACTGAACCACTTTCCCCACCAGCGTGACTTTTAGGGTTGACCTTTTCCTGCCTGGCCAAATGTCTCACCCATCTATCTCTTTCTCTTGATCACTTTCTACATGGTATCATGTACCTGTGTACTTAGTTATTTCTTCTCCTAGATCAGCGGTTCTCAACCTGTGGGTCATGACCCCGGCGGGGGAACGACCGAAACACAGGGGTCGCCTAAAGCCATCAGAAAATGCATAATACATATATTACAGTTATGAAGTAGCCACCAAAATTATTTTTTGGTTTGGGGTCACCACAACATGAGGAACTGTATTGCGGGGTCACGGCATTAGAAAGGTTGAGAACCACTGTCCTAGATTCATGTTAACTCCCTCAATAGTATTTGTTGAATAAATAGATAGAATCATAGTATTTGCTCACCTACTTCCTCCACTCTGCAGAACTTTTCCGTTTTGAAAATTCGGATTTGTATTTATCATTCATTATCATACCTGTCCAAATGGTTAAAATAGGAATGGGAAGCTTTAATAACATTCTACAATTTGAAATTAAAAGCTAATTATTAAAGCTTAGTTCCCATCTTTTTTTTTCTTTTTTTTTTTTTCTGAAGCTGGAAATGGGGAGAGACAGTCAGACAGACTCCCGCATGCGCCCAACCGGGATCCACCCGGCACGCCCACCAGGGGTGACGCTCTGTCCACCAGGGGGTGATGCTCTGCCCCTCCGGGCGTCGCTCTGCCGAGACCAGAGCCACTCTAGTGCCTGGGGCAGAGGCCAAGGAGCCATCCCCAGCGCCCGGGCCATCTTTGCTCCAATGGAGCCTTGGCTGCGGGAGGGGAAGAGAGAGACAGAGAGGAAGGAGGGGGGGGGGGTGGAGAAGCAATGGGCGCTTCTCCTATGTGCCCTGGCCGGGAATCGAACCCGGGTCCCCCGCACGCCAGGCCGACACTCTACCGCTGAGCCAACCGGCCAGGGCCGCTTAGTTCCCATCTTTAAAATATCATATCTGTACCAAATTCTCCCAATTTCCTTTCTTTTTCACTGGCTTAACTCCAAGTCCATAACTCTATTACTAAATTGTTACAGAAGATATGAAAGCAATTTTACATGAAATGACACTCCACTTTTTTCTCTCAAGCAGTCTTCCTATTGCAGATTTCAGAATTACCACACTGTTTCGCTAAAACCCAGAAACTTCCTTTTTCTCTTTATTTAAAATCATTCCTAATTCCTCTAATTCTTAATAAACACTTAGGGACATTATTCTTTTACTGATACTGGCCTACTAGGCAGAGACCTTTAGCAGAGTCGGTGTTTCCTTAGTGTAACATATTTGGGAAATGAAATTTTATAAAGACTAATAAGATTTACTTTCAGTACAATTACAAGAAGGCTGTTACACCTCCCTCCCTTTATTGCCCTTGCACTGTGTTTGAAATTCATCTAGAGTTCCTCTCATTTCTTCATGATGGTTAGTAACTAGAACAATATGGCATCATGCACAAACTTGCACTTCACTTTCTTCCTCACATTATTAATGAATATGCTTAAAAGCTGTCTCTCCTAGCTCTACCGCTCCTGCTCTGATGAGCAATCATTCACTACTACGTCCTCACCAGTTTTAACCCAGTCATTTCGACCCATAAATTGGCTTGCTTCATGGTGGCGGAGGTAGGAAATCTGCATTGCCTCTTACTAAGAATACGTCCCACAGCCAGAAACTAATTCCAGAACTTGTCAGTTACACAGCATTGGATTGAATCGGCACCCACCGACCTCCAATATGGCAATGAAACAGACATCTCCTGGTCCTGAGTTATTATTTTCTTTCTGATGAGTCAGGAGAAGACAAATGTACTTGCTTTCTAGTTTTTAAATCTAGGTCGTTTTCATAGGGCTATGGACTCATGAGGCAGAACTATTTCTAATGGACTGGAGGGAAGGCAAGTTCTTTTGGTCATTAATGGTTTGATTTACCCAATCATCTCAACAGAGTATTCTGTATATTAAGCATTATTTAATCAGTTACATTGTACAAACAACCTTTAAACCAATCAGTATTGTTTTGTTGTTTGGTTTTGATATAGTTGGAGTGGTGGAAGGTGAGATGTGAACTTAAGTACTCAGAATATTTTTGCAGAATAATCAATATATATATATATATATTTTTGTTTGTTTGTTTGTTTTCCTGAAGCTGGAAACGGGGAGGCAGTCAGACAGACTCCCGCATGCACCCAACCGGGATCCACCCGGCACGCCCACCAGGGGGCGATGCTCTGCCCATCCGAGGCGTCGCTCTGTCGCGACCAGAGCCACTCTAGTGCCTGGGGCAGAGGCCAAGGAGCCATCCCCGGCGCCCGGGCCATCTTTTTGCTCCAATGGAGCCTCGGCTGCGGGAGGGGAAGAGAGAGACAGAGAGGAAGGAGGGGGGGTAGAGAAGCTGATGGGCGCTTCTCCTGTGGCCCTGGCTGGGAATCGAACCCGGGTCCCCCACACGCCAGGCCGACACTCTACCACTGATCCAACAGGCCAGGGCCATCAAAATATATTTTAACAATGACCTTTAGATCAAATTGGGCCATAACAAGGATGTGCCCCAAAATATGACAAGTTTTTATCCTAAAGATTTCACTTCCTCCATTTAAAAATATTTTCAAATTTGCTCAGTACCTGGAGGAGGACAATAAGGGCTTGAATGTTAGAGCATGGGACAGGCTATGTTCTTACTTCAGCTGTTTCTCAGCCTCCCTCCTTTTGAAACTGATGCCTTATCCACTGCATCTTCACAGCAATTTTCTTGTCATTTTAGACTGGAAAAACAATGGGTCTGAAAAGAATACTGGAAAGTTGGGCAAAAGTGCACTTGTTTCATCTCCTACTCGGTACTCAAGGAATTTCTCTTTTTGTCTGGGCAGGTTTGTCCATTCACCATGAAACCCAGAGAAATGTTCCATCCAGTTGACAGAACCAGGTCAGAGGATCTCAGGTCAGGGCCCAGCTGATTTTCATAATCTAAAGACATAGATTAGGTCTCCTGAGGCCAAGAACCATGGCGTAAGGTAAATGTACTGTATATGATTTCACTTATGTGAGGTATCTGGAGTTATCAAATTCACAACATGAAGTTGTTGGGCTAAGGGAGAAGAGGGGAAATGGGAAGTTAGTGTTTAATGGGAACAGAGCTCCAGTGTTGCAAGATAAAAAATGTTTTGAGAAAAGATGGTGGTGATGATTGCACGACAATGTAAATGAACAATGTACTGAACTGAATGTAAAAAATGTTCAGATGGTAAATTTTAATTTGAATCTTACATGATTTAAAAAACTGTAAATAGGCCCTGTCATGTTGGCTCAGTGGTAGTGTTGGCCCAGCATGCAGATGCCCCAGGTTTGATTCCCAGTCAGAGCACACAGGAGAAACAACCATCTGCTTCTCCACCTCTCCCCCTCCTATCTATCTCTCTCTACCCCTCCCGCAACCATGGCTCAGTTGGAGCAAGTTGGCCCTGGATGCTAAGGATGGCTCCATAACCTCCCTCGGGCACTAAAATAGCTCAGTTGCCAAGCAACGGCCTTAGATGGGCAGAGCATCGCCCTATAGGGGGGCTAGCCAGGTGGATCCTGGTCAGGGTGCATGCAGGAGTCTCTCTGCCTCCCTGCTTCTAACTTAAGGAAAAAAACTGTAAATAAACCCTTTGAAAAAGCCTAGTCTTTGAGGGAAAAATATAATAACACCTGAGCCCCTTACACTGTGCAAAGCATTTTTTTAAAAAATTTCAATTGATTTGAGAAAGAAGCATCAACTAGTTGTGCACTCATTGGTTCTTATTTATACCCTGACTGGGGATGGAAACAGCATCCTTGGCACGCCAGGATGACGCTTTATAGACAAAGTCAATTGGCCAAGGCCTGCAAAGCATTTTCATACAATCATAACTGTTATAACAGCCCTATGACGAGAACATTTATTACCTGTTTCTGCTAAGAAAACGAAGGTTTTGATGGGGTGAAATGACTGGCCCATGGTTGGGAAGCAGGGCTGGTCAGAGTTTGTTCTGTTCTGTTTTCTGGACTATGCCATTTCTGCAGAGGAACAGAAATCCTTAAAACCTTCAAGTATCCTACAAATGTCATTTTCTCCCTGTTGGCTCCAGATGTGTCCAAAACTCCCACACCCCGTTCCAGGTTGCAATGAGGTGGTCAAGCTGGAACCCAACGCAGGAGCATCTCACGTGGCAACGAACATGGGTGAATTTCACAGCCCAGAAACCCCAATGTTACTGAATGGACAGAGCAGCTGCCCAGCTCTCCAAGGCCAGGCCCACCTCCCTTTCATGACACCTCCTGCTGTTCCCTCCCCAGAGAAAATGCACCTGCTCAGAGGCTTGACAGGCCCGTGGTCAGAAGCCTGGCAAATGTCCTGTCCAGAGGCACACAGCATACCTTAGCCACCGTGCTGGCCATCAAGGGGCCTAGGGCTTGCTGCTGGAGTCCACACCTGGTGACAAATAGGTGCCATATCCTTTCTCTGAGGAAACCTTTCCTCTTTTCCCCACCTTTTACAACTGAGGGGACATCGGTCTTCCTTCACCTCCCTTGTACTCCTGGTAAGCAAATATCTGGTTTATTTATGTTCAGCCTTCGCTGAAGGAATGAATGAGTGAACAAAAGCTTTGACAGTCCTATGAAGAGCCTCCTGCTGCAATACCCACAGGCCAACGCACCAAGTCCCTCCCTCCTGCTTCCATGGCACTTGGGACGACCATCCCTCCGTAGCGCAGACTCTGCATTGCCTGATGACTACGGAAGTCCTGGAAGTCAGTGCCTGGGCCATGTGTCTCCACCTTGCACCAGCCCAGTGACAAACACACAGGAGGTGCTCGGTAACTAATGAACTAAGGTTCCCACGAGAGACTCAGCATCCACAAACCTGGCCCAGCCAGCCTTTCTAACGTTCCTTTTCTGCATGACCTCCACCCCCTACCCAGGCTGGTGCCTCAGCCATGCCACGCTGGTGGAAGCTTCCAAGATGCACAAAGTGGGGGCCTGCAGAACAAAGCACAGTCTCTGCAGGCCGCCCTCTCCAGCAGACACACGGCTTACACTGGACACACGGCTCATAGCACATGGTATTTATTGTGACGCTCAGTGGACAACATCTGTAAACCAGCTTACTGTAGTGGTGACAGCTGCAACACATGCTAAGGCACTTTATTATATAAAAAAGGGCAGGGTGGGAGTTCCATTCACTCCTTTGTGACAGCAACAGGGACCTGAATTCAGAGCTCTTTAGGCATATGTAGCTTTTACACATCTTCATGATTTGTTGAGTTTTTCTTTAAAAAAATGCCTTCTTTGCTATAAGTCTAAATGCAGCATATACAAAACAGTTAGAAATACAGGTAAATTCAGCAACCAGTGTAGACCAGTGTAGGACACGCTACTCTCTTCTAAACATGGTTCCAAGAGAAAGGCAGTGATAAAGACTGGGAAGTTTATTGTTTATTACAAGGGCAAAAAAGAAAACTTTTTTTTTCCTTTCAAAGCCATCTGTGCAGGTGGTAGGTTTTTAAACTATACTGAGTCAACGGTGCAGATAAACTACCCTTGGGCCCCAGTCCTAGAGTAGGTACAAGATTGCGGGGGAGGGCCACTGGCCCTGTCTGATGCTCTGGCTGTCAGATTAGGACAAGTCCCTTAACCATTAAATATATTTGGTCCCCAAGAATGTTGGGAGAAGCCACTTCTGGCTGTTCCAGCTTGGCCCCCAGGCCTGTCTGCTTGCTCAATGGCCTTGCTATTGCAGGCGGGCTGCCCTCCACAAAGGAGGGAAGGGGGTCATCATTGCACTTGAGACGTTTTAGAATAAGGGGACAGTGGCGCTGCCCATTGGGGATGGGGCTATCTCCCTCCCCACCCCAGCATTCTGTGCCCTGCACAGAGGTGGCATCATTGGGCCTGCTCTTGCCGGACCACCCAGAGCCCGCGGGAATGGGGGCCTGATGGGACAGAGGGTGTGAGGTCACCATGTGTGATTGCCACAGCAAAGAAGAGGGTGAGGAAGAACTGGTTGTGGGGGAGGTGATGACTCTTCTGGGGTGTTGGGCTATCAAAACTCCTCAGTCTGAGAAAAATAGATTCGTAGAAAACTCTTGCCCATCCCCAGTGGCCTGACCTTCTGGCCTCACCATCTTGTGCTTTTGGCAAGAGAAGGCCAAAGACCCTGCAGGTCACTCTGTTCCTTGCCGGGGCCCAGGACCCTGACTCTTTGGTATTAGATTCTGGGGGAGGTGGGAGGGAGCAGCAAGGGCTGCAGCAGAGAAGCAGAAGGACCTCAACAAGGCCCAGGGGGGCAGGGGAGGAGCAGGCCTGAGGTCCCTTTGTCTGGAGGGGTGGGGATCATAGTCACAGCAGTCCCATGGTGGGCAGAGGGGGGTGCTATGGAGTCTAGGAAGGAGAGGCGGAGTCATCCATTGATAGGTTGTTGGTCGGTCTGTCCGTCTCAGGCAGCAGGTGGAGAAGAGCCTATTCAGCAGCTTTGGCCTCAGCCCCGTCCGCTTTGCCATCCACCTCCTCGTCCGAGCATTCGCCAGTGCCTTTCCGAGCAATTCGGCGGGTCACAACAAATGGCAGGTCCCCTCGCCTGAGGGCAGAGGCAGAGGGTCAGAGGGCCATCCAAGGAGGCCCAAGCACAGCTCACATGTTCCACAGTAACCTCAAGAGGCCACAGCCTTTAGCCAGACAGGACAGGCAGGCTCTCAGAACAGGTGATTGAAGCTTCCCCTTTATCACAAAATACTTGCAAAAACCACCAGAAAATCAGGACCAGTGAAAAGGAAAGGAACAAAAAAAGATGCAGTCGCCATTTTGCAAAATGCCACCCTTCGCTGACAGTATAAAACAGGGAAAACCAAGAGGTGCAGGAATGACTGTACACAGTGTGCAAGACTGGCCTCGTCCTCCCATCATGTGCAAGAAACTTACATTAAATATTGACTAGAATGTCTGCTCTTGTTGAATTCATGCTTCATGAAAAGGAGCTTAGAGATGAGAATTTTGGGGGGAAAGACCCTCTGCTTCAGCCACGTCATACTTTTTTTTTTCTCTGAGAGGAGGAAAGACACAGACAGACTCCCGCATGTGCCTGGACCGGGATCCACCTGGCAAGCCCTGTACAGAGCAGTGATGCTTTGCCCATCTTGGGCCACTGTTTGGCAACTGAGCTATTTTTGGTGTTTGAGGCAGAAGCTCTACAGAGCCATCCTCAGTGCCCCAGGCTAACTTGCTCAAACCAATTGAGCCATGGCTGCAGGGAGAAAAGAGGAAGGGAAAAAGAGAGCGAGAGAGAAGGGGGTAGAGAAGCAGATGGTTGTTTTGCCTGTGTGCTCTGACCAGGAATCAAACCTGGGACATCCACACACCTGGCTATTATACCACTGAGCCAACTGGCCAGGGCTCATCACACTTCTTGAATGTTAACACTGCCTTGAGCAATGCAAAGAGCCCTCTCTGCCCTGAAGGTACAGGCACAGTGCCAGGATAGCAGTTTTGTTCAACAAATGCTCTCTAGGCACCTAGGACCGGCCTGGGACCAGCCAGGCTGTCTCACCTTCTAGTTCAAAACACCCAGCATGAAACTGTCCTCACCAAGCTGGGAGCAGCCATGTGAGCATCTGTTCAGATAGGATAGAATACATTTACCTAGAGTTTACTCTATTCAAAAGGCTGGACTAATGCCCAGGTGGTATAGAAGAACCCCCGAAGGCAGTGGACCCTGACCGGCCTTTTCTCATCCTCAAGCGCCATGCTCACTGCCGTCCAGGTGAGAAATGTAATAGACTTTACAGAAGCTTTATTTCTGAACTGTGCTTTGCAGAACAAACACGTTTGGAAGCAGAACGAACAGTGAAGGAGCTGGGTGGAGGCAGGGCTCACCTTAGCTTGTTCTTGAGAGAGCTGACCTCACGATTCATGGCGTCGGCAGTCTCTGTGACATCCTCCAGCTCGCGCTGCAGTTTCCGGCGGGAGGCATTGGCCCGCTGGGCCTCCTCCTCCGCCTCCTCTAGCTGCCGCTTGAGCTGCTTCAGACGGGTGGATGCCTTGTCGGCCTGTGGGGAGGTGTGGGTAGTGGCGCTGGTTAGGTGCTCTCGGCCAGGGTGGCCCACCCAGCTCCCGGCCACCCTGGGTCCCCACCGCTCTGCCCACAAAAGACACCTGGTCCTTGAACTGCTCTGCGTTCCTGCGTTCATCATCCACCTGCAGCAACACGTCCTTCAGCTTCTTCTCGGCCCGACGCACCTGCTTGCAGGCGGCCTGGCGCTCCCTGCCAGGCACAGACAGAGCGGCTCAGGGGACACCCTCCTTCAGAGGGCCTGACCGACAAACCACAAGCTGGACCACCCATTCCCAGGGTCTCACTGGTATTTCATGCACAGGGAGGCCTTGATGCTAAGGCGGCCCTCTTTACTGAACACCCACGAAAAGCTCTGTCTCTTCTGGGAAGCACTTGTCCCATTTCACAGATGGGAGAACTGGGGCTCAGGGAAGGGAAAGGACACATCTCAACATATATGCACCTGGGAAAGGGGAGAATTGAGATTTGGGACCCCTGTTACCTCCAAACAAGTCTCCGCCTTGCTGACTTACATAGTCCGCCCAGGTGGTTATGAACCCCTACCTCTCTCTGTTGCAGCCCTCAGACACAGTCACCAGAACCCCCAACTCTAGAGGTGGGCTGTGGACATCTACTCAAACTCCACAAGGCCCCAGTGAAATGGAGGAACCCCTTCAGGATGGACAAAACAGCCTCTGAGACTCGGGGACAGGACCACAAAGGGGCTTGAAGACTGCGCCAGGTGATGGACCTACTTGGTCTCGTTGTCCAGCTGCTCTTCCAGCTGCGCGATCTTGGCCTCCAGGGCAGTGATGGAGGCCTTGTACTTGGACTTGACTGTGCCCTCCATCTCCTGCAGCTTGACCTTGAGCTCCTTGTTCTGGCGCTCTAGCTGCTGCCTGGCATTCTCGTTCTTCTGGGCGTGGCTGCGCTCGAGGTTCAGGTCGGTGTTGATCTGGTCAATCTGAGGGAAGAAGGGCTGGTGACCTTGAGGAAGGCCGGGAACCCAGCTGGAAACAGAGGTGGGACAGTGTATCCTGCTGACTCCCTGATAACACCTGGTCCCCAAAACTTAACAGAGGCCAGGACACTTTCCTATAAGCAGTCAGGAAGCAGCTGGCTTCGTCAACACGGTGCTCAGAATGCACACCCCCAAGACAGTGCACAAATGAGTGCCCGGGTGCCCCTGCCCCACCCACCTGCAAGTTGGCCTTCTTTAGCCGGTCGTTCACCAGCTCTGTGTTGCCCTGCTCCTCCTCCAGCTCCTCCTCCAGCTGGGCGATGCGAGCCTCCAGGCGCCGCTTCTCTTCCAACGCCAGGGCTCTGGGGGGGCCAGGGAGGAGTGAGAAGGGGCCCTCCCAGAGGTGAGGTTCGGCCCCCCGGCACCTGCCCTTCTCAGTGGCCCACTCACCCTTTGCCGCTGCTATTGGCAATCTCATCAGCCAGTTCGTCCCGCTCCTGCTGGGCCTGACGCTTTGAACGCTCAGCAGCTGCCAGTTCCTGCCATGAGAACCCAGAGTGTGACCCCCTGGGCAGCCCGCAGTCCTGAAAGCCCACCTCCTCCATTCCTGGTCTTCTGCACTGCCATCCTGCCCAAGCCCCTGGCCCTCTCCTCTAACCCCTTCCTGGGCCTGCCTCCTCCAGGAAGTCCTTTCTCATGAGCCCCTCTGGCTCACAGGGCTAATTCCTTCTCTGAGGTCAAAGCTTAGAAACCACATATTTACAAAGTGCCCACATCTAAGTGCAGGAGTCAGGCCTGGTTCCTGGGATGTAGAGATAAATAAGAAACGATCCTGGCCTGATGAGGCGTGCTGGCCCCTCTTCATCCCAGGTAGACCAGAGGGCGAGATAGAGATGTGAGGTTATGATCTGGGTGTGAGGCCTCTGAAAGCCACATGGAGGAGAGTCTCACCCCCAGGGTGAGGCACCATGGACAAAGACCTACATGTGACCACGGAGGGAAGGAACACAGCCAGGCCCAGGCAGGAGAGCACAGCCCATTAGGCAAGAGCAGAAGAGCTTGCCTGTGGTGTCGCAGTGGATAAAGCGTCAACTTGGAATGCTGAGGCCGTCAGTTCCAAAACCCAGGTTTGCCCAGTCAAGGCACATACAAGAAGCAACTATTATAAGTCAATGCTTCCTGCTCTTCACCAACCCCTTGTCTCTCTTTTAAAAATTAATAAGTAGAGTCTTAAAAAAAAAAAAAAGCCTAATCAGTGGTGGCACAGTGAGCATCGACGTGGGAGACCTGGGATGCTAAGGTCCCAGGTTCTAAACCCCGAGGTTGCTGGCTGCAAGGCATCACTGGCTCAGGTTGGGCTCCCAGGTCAAGATATGTACCGTACTTCCCCATGTATAAGACACTCCTCTGTCTAAGACACACCTTAATTTTGGGGCCCGAAATTTGAAAAAAGAGAAAAGGTATTACATAAAGTTATTGAACTCAAGTTTTATTCATCTACGAGTGCAAAAATAAGCACGAAAAAAAGCAGGAAATGCAAGTAAAAAAATCTATAACCACTGTATAAGACACACCCAGTTTTTAGACCTCAATTTTTTTGAAAAAAGGTGTGTCTTATACATGAAGAAATATGGTATGTGAAACAATCAATGAACAACTCTAGTGACTCAACTACAAGTTGATGCTTCTCATCTCTCTCCTCTCTTGTCTATCTGTGTGTCTCTCTCTCATGCAAAAAAAATAAAGAGCAGACAAAAACATGACTGGATGGCTGGTCCAGTAAGAAGAACAACTCAGGAACCTTACACTTCAAAAGATTGCCTCGGTCCTGGGGAATGCTTCCAATGTGCCTCACGTGACAGAAAGGAAATATTCAGTGCATAGCATCTGGGAGAAATCTCTCCTTGCCAGGCAGCAATTCACAGCAGGATGTGCTGACTACACAGCTTCAGTATACCAGGGAGCCTTGCTACTGATGACACTCTGCAGGGAGTTACATTATACACTACCATATTCAACTACAGGTATTGATCGACTTACGACCTATGCAACTTACGACCATTCGACTTTACGACCACAATCGCTAGCCACGACTGCTCCACATCTGGCAGCGCAAGTGTTGCCCAGCTGGGCATACGACAGTGCGGACCAGCTTCCGGCAGCACTACCATCTCCTCGTGCACCATTTCAACTGTTATCCCAGACTCGGTACAGCAATTTGTGTTTTGTGTCTTGGATATTTTTCATCAAATCCCTCCCAAGATGTCTACCAAGAGGAAATTGTCCTTGACTTAGAGATTTTTGTAACATCATTTCACAGTACTGTACATATAGCCTACTGAACTTACGACCAAATCGTGTTACGACTGGTCTGTCAGAACCCATCGTGGTCGTAAGTTGAGCTCTAGCTGTAGTTGTTTTCAGCCCCACCCAATGCTGGCCCAGTAGAGTTCCTGTGCAGCCCTCTGGCCTCCACCCCAAGCAACCCCAAGCGACCCTGTGGCCCTGGACCACCTCCTGCAGCTGAATCATCTCGGCCTCCATGCTCTTCAGCTTCTTTTCGTTCTCCTTGGCCTGTGCCAGGATCTCCTCACGGGAGGTGCGCGTGTCCTCCAGTTCACGCATGTAGTCCTTCATCTGGGCCTAGGGACGGGGGGGGGGGGGGGGGGGGACACTTGGCACCACCACCCCAGAGGCCACGCATGTCCCGTCTATCCCACCATCTGCCCTCCCGCCCCTCCCGGGGACTACCGCCAACAGGAGAGTGTGACTGCTTTCACCTTGACAACACAATTAGCTTAACTAAAAGGGCAAAATAGTCACCAAAGACAAAATGTCTCTTTACTCAACACCATTTTAGCACTTCTCTGACCACTACAACCTACAAAGCAACTCTGGGCAGTGTTAGGCACTGTGTACACATCTGCCCACGTTGTGTAGGTTCTCACTTTCTACAACTCCCTGTTGACTTGAATCAGCGCTCAGGCACTCTTCCCACACACGCCTGCTACTCTGCCAGGCCATCCAACCACATGGCAGGGCATTTTTGTTTAAATTCTGTAGATTTTTGTCAAGTAACTTTTCCTATATTTTGCAGAAAATCCCATGTTGGGACTCCTTATGTCAAAAGCTGAGACTCTTGTTGGGTTCAGCCAGACGGTGCTGGGGGAATGCCAACAGCCAGCAGAGCATCTGTGCCCTTTGACCTCACCAACCACAGGCGTTTACATTTATTTTTGTTGCTGCTGATTTGCTGGTATGATGTGGCATCTCAGAGCTCTTTTTTATTTGCTATTCTTTAGTTATGGGTCAGAAGGAAATTTCCCAAGTTGTATCCCTGCACTCGATCACATTTGTGTTGTATCAGGTTTATTCTGACAATGTGCTGCAAAGCCAGGTTTGACATTTTTTTCTTTAGTCTCATTAGATACATTGGTCTTAGTGCAAGCGTGTTTTCAGACTATCTTTTCCCCACTCACTCTCTGGCCCTGAGTCCCCATCTGGGAGACAGGCTAAGGACACCAAGACCTTCCTCGGCTAGGGGAAGGCAGCAATTCCCAGCATTAACTGGTCACTCCACTAGTGTCCAAGCCCCATGCCGAGCCCAGTGCCACAAAGTGCGGCCAGATCTGTTTTGGTCTGGCCTGACCTCACCTGCAGCTTCCGCAGCTGCTTGATGGCTTCCTCTCGGTTCTTGTTGGCTGTGTCGATATGGGCCTCCAAGTCCTTCAGGTCCATCTCCAGCTTCTTCCGAGCGGCCACTGCCACTGAGCGCTGCTTCCTCTCGTCTTCCAGCTCTGCCTCCATCTCCCGCACCTGGGGGGAGTGCCCACAGCTTGGGAGGCCGGACCCACACACAGACTCTACTTTAGCTCTGAGCCCAGAGTGGTTGGCCCAGTTCTGTGAGAACCATGGGGCCCCCAGGGATCAATAAAAATTCCTAAAGAGAAAACCCCTGATAGAGTCACTGACTCACACACACCCCCCCGCCCTGCCGCCACCCAGGCGGAGATGACCCTGCCCAGGATGCAAAGAGGCCATACGCACCTGTCTGACCAGCTGCTTCTTCTTCTCCTCGCTCTGCTCATCCCGGCCCTGTAGGTCCCGCTCGAACTGGGCCTTCATGGCCTGTAGGTTCACCTCCAGGCGCAGCTTGGCATCCTCGGTGGCCTGAAGCTCATCCTCCAGCTCCTCGAGCTGTGTCTTCATCTCCTCCACCTGTTGCTCCAGGGCCCGCTTGGATTTCTCCAGCTCGTGGACCTGCCACCCAAAGGAACCCAAGTGAGGAGCAGAGACAAGAGTTCCCCCAGGATCCTGCCTCAGTGTCCACTCACCCACTAATCTCTGTGCTGTCCACTCGGCCCCTCCCAGTACTCACACTCTTGCCCACGTCGTCCTTGGAGCTCATGAGGTCCTCCATCTCCGTGCGGAACTGCTTGTTGAGCCGCTCCAGCTCTGCCTTCTGCTCAATGGCCTCCTCCAGGGCCCGGGCCAGCGACAGCGCCTTGGTCTCCTTCTCACGGGCCTCCGCCTCAGCCCGGTCACGCTCCTCAGCATACTTGGCGGAGATGGTCTTCTCCTCAGCCAGAAGCTTCAAAAGATATAAGCGCCATGAGGCTCAAACAACAGACTCTTAGAAAGAGCTCAGAACCTGCTGACCCCAGCAGGCTATATCCAGACCCAGACTCTCTGAGCCACAAATGTCACAGGTGCTGGGTCTCAAGGGAGGTACTCTAAGAAGAACAAGTCCAAAGCTGTTACCTGGTGAACCCAGCTGTTTCCAAGGGTGACATGCACTGTCCAGTGTGTTCTTGTAACCAGACAAGAGTACAGACTGTCTCTGCTATCATGCTTTAAAGTCTTTCGTTTTTATCACTTAACATTAATTGTTTGTCACACAATGTGAACCCACAGGAAACACTGCACCCTCAGAACCTGGAAAGGCTTTGGTTTCCCTGAACAGCTGGTTGGCATTTACCTTGAAGAGTGTGAGTCTGAATCAAGCTCATGTGTGGCCTCCTCTAAGGATGTGAGTTTAAATCCCCCTGTACTCATTCTCTGCAGGAGCCTACCCTCACTAGGCCTTCTTTTCCCCCATTCCCATTTCCTTTGCCCCAATCCCTCATTTTCTCCATGGACCTACTTCTTAAAGGACCACAGAATAAATGCTTTAGACTCTGAAGGCAGTGTCTATGTAGCAACTACTTGACTCTGCTCTGATAGCATGTAGGAGCCAGAGATGACAGCAAAGGAAGCAGCACAGCCGAGCCCAATACACGTCTGTGCCTCTGTAAGCTGTCTCAGATACTTTAGAATGAGGAAGATATAGGAGTCATAAGAATACATAAATAAAAATTCTAAGTAACTAAAATTGGTTCATTATAGATCACATACATAAGAAACCAGCGAAGTCGCTCCTAGACCCATCATCATATGAAGATAACCTGTTCTGAGCGCTTTCTTGCCCGGCCCCTCACCACGGGGGAAGCCCAGCGGGACCTCTGAGTGCCTGCCAGCTCATAGGCTTCTGTGGCAAGCGAGACAGTGATGGGATCCCAGAGCCCGCTTGATACAGTGGTCTTGGCACGAGGCTGTGGGGTGTGCAGAAGAGAGGAAATGAGGAGGACCATGTGGACGGCACACACCTGGTCAAACTTTTTTTGCTTCTTCTCCAGGTTGGAGACGCTCTGCCGCTGGTGGTCCAGGTCCACAAGCAGGTCATCCAGCTCCTGCTGCAGCCGTGTCTTGGTCTTCTCCAGCTTGTCGTAGGCGGCCACTTTCTCCTCATAGCGCTGGCTCAGGCCCTCCAGGTCCTTCTGGAGCTTCCTCTTGGCTTCCTCGGCAGTCTCCAGGCACCCCACACCATCCTCCATCCTCTTCTTCATGTCGGTCACCTGGGCAGGAGCAAGGAATAAGGAGACACCCAATATGGTACCTGTTTAGGTAATGCACCTGTGCCTAAGACAGCCAGGAGCTGGACTGCTACCACAGGAACGGAAACCGGGGAGCCAGACCAGTTATGGAGACTGCCCTCTTCCACCAGGGCATGAGAAATGCTATTTCTGCAGCAGTATCTGCTGAGTGCACTGAGCAGAGGATATGCCAGCCTCGGAGGCCTCTCCACTGTGACCTACTCCAGGTTTCTAGTTTGTAACGAACGAGCCCCAGAGAGGAGCAACCTCTGGTCACCTTACTCCAGATACCTGTCCTGCAGCCTCCTGCATATAAAGCTGCCACCACATGCATGTAGTCCCCAGACCATGCAGCAGACTATGAACCCATCCTGCATTTAGGGCAGATCGGCAAGCCTGGCACATTTAAGTCCTAAGATGAGATCTAGAACAGGACTCTTGATCTACTTTTAGCCATGGATCCTTTGACAGTCTAGATCAAACTATGGACTCCTCATCATACTGTTTTGATATATAAAAAATATTATCAAGGATTATCAAGAAAGCTAATACAGGGAAATGCGGTTGTCAGATACTTATAATAACCCCTGTGCTTCTTTATTAGCACATCAAATAGCAGCTTCCTGAAGTGCAAGGCACAATGACATCCCAAAGCCCTGCTGTGGCTTGGGCATGGTGACTGGTGGTTTCTAGTGCACAAGGCCTCATGCGCTATAACTGCCACGGCTTATGGTCTACGTTCATAAGGAAGGGAATGCTAGACATCAGCGAGAGACTGGTGAAAATAGAGCTGTTCAGTCTCCCCCTCCAAGTTCACAGCTCCCTGAATTCCCCCTGGGGCCCTGGGCTAAGATTTCTGTGCTGGACAGGACAGGCACTCCCTGAGGAAGGGCACCCAGTTCAGGGAGGCCTGGGAGGGTCCGGCAGGCCAGGCTGTGCCTCCTCAGCCTGCAGAAGCTGACCAGTTACCCTGAGCTACCTGGCAGCCTGGGCACCTGGTAAGGAAGCTAGCACCAAACCTGGGCATGTAGGGTAGCAATCTGCTTTTCTAGGTTCCGCTTAGCTTCTTCTTCCTCCTCCAGCTGCTCCTTAAAGGAGTTCTTCTCGTCTTCCACCTGCTTCAGCTTGGTGCTCAGGCTCAGCTTCTGCCGGTTCTCCTCCTGCAGCAGCTCCTACTCCGAGGACAAGAGGGCACAGGAGGTGCACATTAGAGCCTTGGGTCCCCAAAACTCTAGGCAGGAAGGAGCAGCTGGTCCCTCTGACTTAGGAGACAGCTGGTAAAGACCTGATGGGGACCCAGGAGGAGCCAGAAACCCAGTGGATGCAGGAGAGGATGGGTAATCAGAGGAGCTCTGAGCTGGAAGACCCAGAGGTCTGATAGGTGATGCCATGTGGGCACAGCATCTTCCCAGAAAGATCTAGCTACAGAGGCCCACTGCCGCCTTTACCTGTGTGTCCTGCAGCTGGGACTCCAGAGTGGAGAAGTCCTTGGTGAGCTTGCTGGACTTGCTGTCAGACTGGGTGAGAAGACCGGTCACATTGTCCAGCTCTACCTGCACAGGGAAAGGAGAGACAAAGCCCATGAGCTTGACCATGACTGCTCTGTCCCCATCTCAGAGCTTTTAGGCTAAGCTGAACCTGAGTCACAGGCTGAGCCCAGAAGCCTCACTGAGGAGCCTGTGTGATGTAAGAAAAGGAGCAGGAGCCCTGGCAAACTGGGCCCAGACCGAGGGAATGCTGAAGGGACTGCTATCCAAGCCGGGGTCCCAGCAGAGGCCTCACCTGCAGCTTGGTGACCTTGTCGGCCAGCTCCGTGCGTACTCGCTCTCCCTCGGTGAACTTCACCTGCAGCTCCTGGAGCTGGGCCTCCACTTTCTTCCGCTTGTGCTCTGAGTCCCCTTTGCCCTGCAGCAGGACCTTCACCTCGTTGGCCAGCTCCCCTCGCTCATTCTCCAGGGTCTGCTTGGCCTTCTCAAGGTTGGCTTTTACCTGGTAGGAAAGGAAGCAAAGGCATGAAAAGAGCATCCATGCTGTGTCATGAGGCTGGTATTTCTAGTAGCACTGGAAAAACTGTTGGGTTCAGATCCAGAAACTGCTGCCTCTGCAGCAAAAATGATGTTAGGTCCTTTTGGAAGATGGCCTGTTAGCGAGAGTCCTTGACTCAGAAGGCTCACACCTGATCTGTATTCATCACTCAACTGGTAGGTGACACCCAGCACATGTCCTCATCTCTGAGGGTCTCAGTTTCCCCACCTATAGAACAGCCCCTGCCCAGCCTTGTCATGGGTGGAAGGAACGTTCAAGTGTAAGGCGCTGTCACTGATACTACAATTTCAGTGATGATAAAAAAGAATGAGAGAAATTCTCAGTTCATCATTAGACATTCATAAAACCTCTTTGAAATTTGATGTTCAAAGTAATGATGTAATATTCTTCAAAAAAAAAAAAGAAAGAAAGAAAAGAAACTGGAGTTAACGAAATAAATGTGACAGTGACAATCCCATTCTAGTCTGCACCAAGCTGGGCAGGGTTACGGACAAGTTCAAGGATAAACCATGAATGCAAAGCAACGCTGGATAAAAACAGCTAAAGGGCAAAGAAAAATTTCAACCTGTGCAGAACTGGGTGAAAGTTGAAGAAAGACAGATGGACAAGGTTTATTTCTAAAATATCTTATAGGTTGTCACGTGGAAGAGCCTTTGTCCTCTTTGTGCTGCACTAAGAATGGCTGTGAACTGGAAGCCGCAGTAGGCAGCACTTGTCCTGTTGATGCTGGGCCATCAACTGCCTGGCAGAGAGACCAGCTGGGATTAATATCCCCAGAGTCTTCCCAAGAAGACTCCAGCTGACCCCTTGTTGGGAGGGTGCTGGAGAGGACCGAGGCTTCAGAAAAGAGACCATAAGGCCCACTGAAACCCAGTTTCAGGGTCGCTCCAGTTTCTTAAAGCTTTGTGGTCTGGCAGGTTATTGAATAAAATAACAATAAAAATATTTGCACAACTTACTGAACCTGTACTACCTAACTGCTTCACATGTCATCAACTCCAAGTTTCACATAAATGTGTAAGAGACAGACCTATCATCAGCCTCCTTTACCGATGGGGAAACTGAGGCACAAGGTAACTATCTGCCAAAGTCTACAATCACTAAGGCCTGGAGCTGCTCTGTTGTTCTACAGACTGTCTCAGAGAGGCATCCAGTCTGCAGGAGGGCCCCACCCTTGAAAGGGGCAAGACCCCCACCTGAAGTCACGGAGCCAGCCCCTGGGGGAGGCCCACGCACCCGCTTTGTCTGCTCCAGCTGCTCAGCCAGCTCCTCCACAGCCTGTGAGTGCTTTTGCCTCATCTCCTGGATCTGGGCCTCGTGGGTTTTGGCCTCTTCCTCGAGGGTCTTCTTCAGGATATTCACTTCCTGTTCACGCTTGGACCTGGAGGGAAATACCCTCAGAATGGAGGCCAGGGACCCTGGAGCAATGCTGCCCTGGGGCTCTTCCCTGGCTGCACAGAGGCCAGCAAGGTGCATGGGTCACTTCAGGCAGCTTTTCTGCCTAAGGGCCTCCCTCCTCAGCTGTCCAGCCTACAGCCCAGGCTCAAATACACTGCAGGGGCTTCCGTACCCTTTCAGCCTTACAGCCCATCCTGCCTCACCCAAACTTCAAGACAGATTCTTGAATAGATTTTCCAATAGAGAGAAGATGCTGAGGGGCTTCAGCTGTCCCACTTTCTGGTGTATGACAATAAGGCCACTGTGTGTGTTCAGAGTCCTGGGATCCACCCCTTCCAGGCCATGGCCTCCTTTTCTCTGTCTGACTTGGCCAGTCTGTCCCATGGCACACCTGAGCTCCTGCTGGGCAGCTGTAGAATCCAGGGTGTCTTCCAACTCTGTTTTCAGAGCCTCCAACTCTTCCCCAAGGTCCCGTTTCTGCTTCTCAGCTTTATTCCGGGCAGCACGCTCAGATTCCAGATCTTCCTGGAGTTCAGAGATCTGAGATTCCAGCTCACGGATCTTCTTTAGGGCCATGTTCTTCTGGGTGGCTTCTTCTTCCACTCTGCCAAAGAAACAAACATCAGGATGAGGCCATTTCACCTTTAAAGAGCAGAGTTTTTAGAAATGGTTTTAGAGAGGCAGCCAAAGCCACCTCTCGCAGTCCAAATCATGGCCCTAAGAAGCTTCACTCAGCAAAAATAACAACTGAGGCACACTATATAGAAGAGGTAAGGGCAATACTACTTTGAGAATTGGAAAACCTCATACAGAAGTCATTTCACTTTCCAAATTAAAGTTCAATGTTTTTTTTCTTTTTGTGTGACAGAGACAGAATCAGAGAGAGACAGATAGGGACAGACAGACAGGAAAGGAAAGAGATGAGAAGCATCAATTCTTTGTTGTGGCACCTTAGTTGTTCACTGATGTGCCTTGACTGGGGGGCTACAGCAGACCGAGTGACCCTTTGCTCGAGCCAGCGACCTTGGGCTCAAGCTGGTGAGCTTTGCTCAAACCAGATGAGCCCGCGCTCAATCTGGTGACCTCAGGGTCTTGAACCTGGGTCCTCCACGTCCCAGTCCAATGCTCTATCCACTGAGCCACAGCCTGGTCAAAGTTCAATGTTAAATAAACAAATATATAAAAAGGAAATAAGCCCCTGGCTGGGTGGCTCAGCAGACAGAGCATCGTCCCAGCACGCTGAAGTCACGGGTTCAACCCTCAGTCAGAGCATGTACAAGAGGCAATCAATGAGTACACAACTGGATGGAACAACTAGGTGAGACAAGTTGATGCTTCTCTCTCCCCCCTACCCCCTCTTCTTCTCCCTCTTTCTCTCCTTCCTTCCCTAGTTTTCATCTCTCAGATCAATGGAAAATTAAAAAGAAGTAAATAAAATGTTACAGTCCATGAAGAATGCAACAAAATAAAAATACAAATGTGCCACAGATTCTGGGTGATAATGATGTGTCAACATAGGTTTATCAATTGTAACAAATGTAACCATTCTGGTGCAGGATGCTGACAGGGAAAGAAAGCCATGCATATGCTGAGAGGAGGTTTAGAAAAATTCCCCATATGGTTGGCTCAATTTTGTTGTAAACCAAAAACTACTCTAAGAAATAAAGTCCATTTGGAAAAAAAAAAAGCCTGTAGCCAATAAGTTAAAACAAGTTAAAGAAATGAAAGGATTGTTGTTGGTTGGATGATATGGTGGATGCCTTTTTAGGATTACAAACAAATAAACAAATGACAAGAAAAGTGCCTTTACTGCACAGGAAATGTTTTGCTATGAAAACAGCTTGCAGAACAACAGCAGGGCAAATGCTTGCAGCTCACTGATGCACTAAGAGCCACAGCAGGAAGCTGGCACTGGGCACTGGGCACTGGCCACAGGCCGATGCTCCGCCTCTCACCTGGCCAGGGCAGCCTGGAGCTCCTCCTCTTTCTTGGCCAGCTGCATCTTGAGCTCTGCGATCTGAGCCTGGAGCTCAGCAATCTGGTCGTTGAGGTCTGTGGAGTCTCCTTCCAGCTTCCGGCGGGTCTTCTCCAGCTCCTGACGCTGCTTCTCCTCTCTTCGGAGACGCTCTGAGAAGGAACGATGAGGAGAAGCCAGCAGATCCCTCAGTAGTTGTAGACTTTGCTGTCTTTGTTTTTAATTGTTACATAAACACTGCATACTTATTCTAAAACATGCATGAGGTTTAAAGGATTGCAATACACAGATACTCATACTAGTTCCTGGATGAGGGAAAAGCACATCACCACGAGCTGCCAGGTCCTGTGTCTGTCCAGCCCCACCACTGCCCCACATCTCCGCAGACGGTACAGTGGTTTCTGGCATGAGCTCAGAGCTTCAGGATATCCCTAACCCCCTTCGTCCACTCCTCTCAAGGGGCAAGGGTAAGGGGTCCATAGACAGCCAAACCTGCATGTCTGCCCTATCCTCCTCACCACAGATCCCTAGGGCACAGGGAGATGAAGACACAAACTGTATCCCTGCCCCAAGATAAGCAATAACCTTGCAATATTGGTTTAGCATTTTATGGTACATGTAGCATGCCCATAGCATCATACAGTTTAGTCCCCTTAGAGGAAGAGAAACGAAAGCTCATGGACATGAAATAAGAAGTAGTGGATGACACAGTAAGTGGCAGAGCTGGGGGAAGGGCCAACCTAGAACCTCTTAGGGCGTGACACCCACCTAATGCTCCCATTCCTGGCAATGATGCCCATATTGGCCTCACGTGATGGATGCCTTGGGCTCCCCCAGGTCAGACAGCTCCTGCTCATCACCCTCTTACCCTCCAGGTCGGTGATCATGGCCTCATGTTTGTTCTTGAGCTTGGCGAGGCTCTTCGACTTCTCCTCCTCTTCAGTGAGGTTGGTGGTGAACTCAGCTATTCTGTCTTCCAGTAGCTTCTTCTCCTGGAGGGGTGAGGAGTGTGTGTGAGGGTGGGTCAGAGCTTAGCATTAGTTGGGCACAGCCACTTTGGCTCGCTTCAAAATAGGATTTGCCCACTAATTTAGGATTCAATGCAAGGACAAGAACTTAAATACGCCCTGGCCGGTTGGCTCAGCGGTAGAGCGTCGGCCTAGCGTGCGGAGGACCCGGGTTCGATTCCCGGCCAGGGCACACAGGAGAAGCGCTCATTTGCTTCTCCACCCCTCCGCCGCACTTTCCTCTCTGTCTCTCCCTTCCCCTCCCGCAGCCAGGGCTCCATTGGAGCAAAGATGGCCCGGGCGCTGGGGATGGCTCTGTGGCCTCTGCCTCAGGCGCTAGAGTGGCTCTGGTCGCAACATGGCGACGCCCAGGATGGGCAGAGCATCGCCCCCTGGTGGGCAGAGCGTCGCCCCTGGTGGGCGTGCCGGGTGGATCCCGGTCGGGCGCGTGCGGGAGTCTGTCTGGCTGTCTCTCCCTGTTTCCAGCTTAAGAAAAATGAAGAAAAAAAAAAAAAAAAAAAAGAACTTAAATACTTGATTTAGAAGGACTTCGTGGATCAAAGGTGTCACTTTGTAAGATCAGTAACTCCCCTTAAAGAGCCAGATAAGCTTTCTTGATCTATAAATGTGGGTACCCAAACCCTTCCTGGACCTGTATTATCCCTTTGGGTATTCCCTTTGGGAAAGGCTTCCAAGTAGCAGCTAGGGTTGCTGAGGAAATTCAGGCACCACTTTCTTCATGCCCTGTGCTTGTCCACTGGGTGGGCTATGACCTCGCACGGCCTCATGTCCCCAAAGTGTCCTAGGTTGCCCTCCTAATTGTCTGCATGTGTGGCACCACTGAAGTCCTAATCTCAGTAGGGTCTCCCTGTAAGAGCATAGCGGACACTCAGCAGGAGAACCTTGCTGCCTGAGTCGCAGAGCTCCCATGTAGACATCCCGCCTCTAGCCCCCCATTCTACCCTTGGGATCGAGGATGGCATTCTGACTGTTGTTCCTTCTTCCCTAACACAATTCCAGATTCTATCTGCTCACTTAGCTGATAGAGACCCAGCTTGGTTCTCAATAGGAATGGCCACCACTCTGGAGAAGGCTGAGGGAGAGGCACCCACACCTCAATGCCAAGCTACCAAGTGCTCAAACCTCACCAGTGACTTTACGTGCAATGCTGCACAGGTGGTTCAGTTCTACCAAGTCTTGGGTCTCAAGAACTTATGAAGAACTTATGAGAAGAAATGTCAAACCTTTGTCCCAGGCCCCATTCAGTTCTGAGAAACATCCCTTTAAATATGACCGTGGCGCCAGGATGCCATGGGACACCCAGGAAGAATCTGCTACTGAGCAGAAGCCATAGTGCTGCACACAGTAGTGAGAAGGTGCGGCCGTGAGCCTGGGCCCGACTCACTCTCTGCAGCTTGGTCCCTGCACGCTGAAGCTCACCTTGGCCAGCTTGCAGTTCTGGTCTTCCAGGATGATCTGGTCTTCCTCCAGCTTCTTCAGCTTGGCCTCGGTGGTCACCTTCTCCAGCTGCAGCTTCTGGCGGGCACTCTCCTCCTCCTCCAGCTGCTCCTCTAGCTCCTACCACAGAGCCAGAAGGACTGTGAGGCGCGCAGGCCACACAAGCCCAGTGGTGGGGCTGAGATGTGGTTCAACTCCCACTGTAGTGTACAGGGACAAGAACCCTGGTCCAATCATGTGCTCGCTTGTTCTAGGTACTTCCCAAGTAAGCTTCCAGCAGTGGTGATGTGGCAGAGCGCAAAGCTGGTCGCCCTGTGCTGCCCAGACTGGCCAGAGCAGGACTGGGGGAGGGACTGAAGCACTGTGATACTCACTGGGTAGTGCACATGGGGAGCTGTCTCATGTGAGAAGTAACTGTCTCAAAGAGAAAACCTCTCAAATGCTGCCCCAGGTGGACCAAAGGGGGAGGAGATGGCCTACTGTGGCACTTCCATATCCGTGTTCCCGCCAGTACCTGTGTCACAGCTCCTGACGGCACCCCGTCTCTCCCTCCCCGTGTCTGGTGTCCAGCCCTGCCCTCTCCTGAGAGGAGGAAGCTGGGTTACCTGGATGTTTTGCTGCATTTTCTTTTTCTCCGCCTGCAGGTGCTGGCAGCGTTCCTCCTCTTCCTCCACCCTGGCTTCCAGGTCATGGCAAATCTCCTCCAGCTCCTGCTTCTTCGCAGTCAGACGGGCTCGGAGCTCCTCGGCCTCAGCACATAGTTCTGTTTCCGCCTGGAGCTGCTCCTGCAGTTGCAACTTCTCCACCATGAGCTGCAAACATGTGCAAAATACAAATTCCTTGCAACCTCCTCAAACCACTCCAGTATAGATGTTCTCTATCTAGCTCTGGCCACCAGAGAGAGGACCATACTGACAAAGAGTAGTTTCCATCTTGGGAGCATTTAGGCTCCTAGGCACTTTCTATACATCGTGTTCTTTATCCTTTACCACTATGCCATGAGCTGTATACCAAGATCCCTGGGAAACGGGCTCAGAACAGCAAAGTGCTGAAGGTGGGCCTCAAACCCAATACTTGTGACCTTTTCATACCATCCTAACCCTGATTAAGTCTACAGAGAGATTAACTATTTTTCTAGTGAAACATCTCTTTAAACTCCAAAACTGCCAGTCCTGCAGGTGGCCTGCAGGTGGCAGCACTAGGATCTGCTATACCACCTGGGTGGAGTCCACACTTACCTGGGACTGGAGGGTCTCCATCTCGGTAAGTCTGTTTTCTGCAGCCAGCTGCTTCTCTCGGACCTTCACCAGCTCCTCCTCCTTGGCCATCATCTCTTCTTCCTGGCGGCTCACCTGCAGCAGCGGCTTGACCTAAGAGAAGAGATGGAGACAAAGACATGCTCAGCTGAAGATGTTGGTCACAGACAACAGCCATGAGGCTTTCCCCTCACCTGTGGAAACATGAGGGTGAGGGGTAACTAGGCACGCTGTAGGGTACAAGCGGCTGCAATTTTTCTGGAAATCAATTTGGTGGCTGTGTGCATTTCAGGGAAATTGTCCCTCTGTATGCATGAAGGTTTATGATCATGAAAAATTAGTAATTAGTATAAAACCCATCATCAGATCCTGACCAGGCAGTGGTGCAGTGGATAGAGCGTAGGACTGGGCTGCGGAGGACCCAGGTTCAAAATTCCGAGGTCGTCGACTTGAACGTGGGCTCATCTGGCTTGAGTGTGGGGTTGCTGGCTTGAGCGTGGGATCATAGATATGACCCTATGGTCACTGGCTTGAGCCCAAAGGTTGTTGGCTTGAAGCCCAAGGTTGCTGGCTTGAGCAAGGGATCACTCAGTCTGCTGTAGCCCTCCAGTCAAGGCACATATGAGAAAGCAATCAATGAAAAATTAAGGTGCCACACTGAACAATTGATGTCCCGGTCTGTCCTTCTCTGTCTCTCTTGCTAAAAAATCCAAAACACAAAAACCCATTATTGGAGCCTGACCAGGTGGTGGTGCAGTGGACAGAGCATCGACCTGGGATGCTGAGGTCCCAGGTTCGAAACCCTGAGGACAAGGCTCATCCAGCTTGAGTGCAGGGTTGCCAACTTGAACATAGGATAATAGACATGACCCCATGGTCACTGGCTTGAAGCCCAAGGTCACAGGCTCAGCTGGAGCCCCCGGTCAAGGCACATATGAGAAAGCAATCAATGAACAACTAAGGTGTCACAACAAAAAACTAATGATTGATGCTTCTCATCTCTCTCCATTCCTGTCTGTCTCGAAGAAAAAACAAAACAAAACAACCCCCTGTCATTGGAAAAGTAGCCAATTTATGAACATCTCTAGGGAACCATATGCTGACTTTCTAAAAATGATGCTCATAAAAAAATTTTAGCTGAAAAATGCAAAATACAAAACTTTATACAAGCCAGAGTTCAGCTACGTAAGAATGTATATGGTTTACAGGCAGTGAAAAAAAGACAGCAAGGAATAAATATTGAAACATCTGTTCACCGTTGACACTGGCTTGGTATTGAAGGAATTATGGGTGAATTTTTATTTTCTTTTTTATGTGTTTTATTAGCCTAATTCTCCACAATTACTACAAATTAGTTATTATAAACAAAAGCAATTAATCATCTTATTAAAAGGGATATTTTAAAAGCTGGGGAGGACCTGTCTAGTGACGTAAAAAGATTCTGACTGCCTGGCTTCCCAGGAGGGCAGCACTGAGATATGCATGGCCATGGCAGGCGGGGCCTGAGCCACCCTAGCCCAGCCTGACAGCAGGCCATGGCCATTCACATCAGACAAATGTGACAGCTCACGTGCCCCTAGACAGCACAGGCAGGACCACCCTGGAGTCATGCTGCCAGGCACAGGGGAGGCAAAGGCAAAGTGGTCCTCCCAGGGACATGAGTCCCACCCACATTGAGGCTGGGATAGGCCTGCTTATCCCTTCTGCCATGATAGAAGATGCAAAGCATGGGCTGAGACCCCTGCAGGACCAACCTTGGTGAAGAGCCGCCACCACTGCCAGTTCCGCAGCTTGAGGTAAGCAGCGCAGTTCCTCTGCAGGACCTTCATGGCCGTCAGCTGCTGCTGCCGCTTGGCAAAGGCCCTGTGAGCAAGGGACATGATTAGTACCTCATGGAAGGGGGACAGCAGACCTCTAACCTGTCAGTCCTGACCTCGCTCCTGGAAGCTTCTCTGGAAGGATGACCCCTGCCTGGATCACCTCAAAATAGAAGTGTAGGGAAAGAGGCTGGCCTTGGGGTTGGGTCCTATGGGTGACCTTACAGAGGATGGCAAGGGTCTGGGTCACAGGACCACTCTCCATCGTGAAGAGGCAAGTGAGTTAATGAGGGGAAAGAGCCTTGTGCACTGACTACAGACCCAAGCCAAGAGTGATCGCTGGTCACTCAGTCCACCCTCTGGCTTCAGCTCCCCACCCTCGATACCCGCCAACAGGGCTTCTGGATCAATGAGAGCTCTGGCTCCTGGCGCTCAGAGTGTATGTCCCTGCACACAGACACGGGCTCGGGGAGCAGGGTGCTGCTGCTTTACCGATGTCCTGCAGCAGATGAGCCTAGCTACCAAAGAAGCTGCTTGGGACTAAAGGGCAGCCTCCTCCCCTGGGAACTTGGTGTACTCTGGGGACAACTAGGCTATGGGTGTCATTCCCCACATGAGGGACACAGCAAGGAGTACCAGTGACCAGGAACCCTCAGGGCTTATCCCTTCTGCCATGATAGAAGCACAGTCACCTCCTGTCAACCTGGTCACATTAAACATCAGGCAGGAATCCAGGAAGCAGGGAATCAGGAAGAGCCACGTGGGCCTCCCTTGGACAGATATCTGACTGGCATTAGGGCTCTCAAGGTCACAGATTCCCAAAGTGCCTGTCTATACCAGGAGAGCTCAGAGGGACCTAAGTGCGGGACAGGCTAGGTGAGGGACAATGTCTCTGGAACTCACTTTCTGGCCAGGTAGCCCCTGCAGCAGGCCTGGAACCCAATGATGACATCAGTGATCTTCAGATCCCTCTCCTCCTCCAGGTGGGCTAGCACGCCAGCCCGGAAGAAGACCTTGCTCTGGCCAATGCGGTACAGATTGCTGTCAAGCTCCAAGGCTTTGATCTAGACCAGGAGAGAAGGCCATTCACTGCATGCCACCCAGAGCCCTAGAACAATGCTGAGAGCCTACCTAGGGATGGGTGGGGTGGGAGCAAGAGAGGATCAGTCCTGGGGCTGCTGCTTCTCTGATGAGCAGCATATCTCCTAGGGCTCAGGGTGATGCTAGAAAGAGGGACAGGTGTGTTCCAGCATGGGACAGAGTGACAAGTCAGACTTGAGGAGAACACAGAACCTCAGCATTAAAGGGAACTTGAAGATCTTCTCTTCCTTCTACCTCCCACCTGTGCACACTGCAGTCACACAGTTCAAACGCAAGGCTGCCACCCTCCAACCAGGCATCACCATCAGTCACTAAGAGTAGCTAGCAACCAACAGTCTCCTCAAGGAAGGGTGGAGCAGATGCCAGTTGGAGGCACACCCACCATCCTTCACACTTTCTTTCCCATCAACTGGTAAGCATCAGAGAGCAGAGAGCTATGTCTTCTCCCTCATTTTCCTGGCCTCGATCTCCCTATCACTTAATGCAATGCTTTGCACATAGTGGGTGTTTTTTCTTCCATTTTCTCTTTCCTCCCACCAATCCCCACCCCCCAGTCCACCCTCCCTCCTGAATCTTTGCAAAGCAAAGCAAAAGCAGTAGCTGCTAATCCTGGACACATCAAAAACAACAGGATACCTGCAAAGCAAAAAAAAATGACTGGTGGGATATAGCCCCAGCTTGACCACTCAGTCACCACAAGGCCCTCACTCATTCAGCAGAGTTCAGAGGATATGCTGTCTGTCAAGCTCTGCTCTAGGATAGAGGAAGAGAGAGGAAATGTCCAAAAGCGTGGGTTCCAGGGACTTTAGGACAGTGTTAGTGCCGCCCCGGGCCTGCTGCCCTGGATGCAAGCTACCTTTCTGATCACACTGGGCATGAAGATGTGAGCAAGAATGCATGAGCATATGCCCCAAAAGGAAGGGACCATCTCACATCAGAGCCCTGCGATGCCACAGCTCTAGTCCCCTCCACGCCACCTTATCCCTGTGCACCATCCCTGACTATCCAGGGGCCAAGGAGGGTGCCACTCGGGAAACTTTGCAGAATCAGACCTGGAGCATTGAAATGCCATTAGAGCACGGGTATCACCTGACCCATAGGTCTTTCCAACCAGAGGGAGCTCAACTCACCATGAGCACACACGCCTGCTTCCCATCCATGAAGCCCTTAGGGATGGAATTTGGTGTGAGGATTTCATATCTATGGCAGAAAAAAGAAGTTGAGTCAATTTATCCCTTGCTTCAATCCCACATGGCCTAGAATATTGGTGAGAGAGGACCATCCCAACAGTGTAGCAGACGTAGAATTCCTTTCACATCTCTTAATGAAAGAAGACATTTAGCAAATCCCACCCTCTTTCCTTGGGCTGAATGGCACAAAGAAGGCTTAGTGTTTTCCAGAAAGTGAATGAAAACTCATGTTGTACTATTTAACTCACTCAAGGGTGAACTTTATGTTGGGCTTACTAACTGCTAACTGCCCAGTATCCACGTCTTTAACCCCAGAAGGCCATTCATCTCTTCCTGAGGTGCTGCTGGACACTGCTAATAAACAGTATGACCCAAGAAAAATAGAGGGCTGCATCACGATAGCAAATGGCACTCAACAGTCATGAGGCAAATAGGACAGTGTCATTAATGTCCCTCTCTGCATACATGACAGGAAGCTGCAGTATTCTATGACTTCTATTTCCATAAAGTTCCTTTAATACCCAAGTCTGTGGCTCACCTTTGTATATTCCATAGCTTCTCTAACTGCAGTGAACAGTGCTAGGCCCTTCACTAGGCATGAAGGCCAACAAGGTCACTTTCGTTTCAGCAACAAAAGAAGGGAAATCCCTTTTCATGTAGAGGGTGGAGCAAAGAAGGATTGTGTGAGGAGCCAGCCAGACCTCAGCTCAAGGTGGCCGAAAAAAAGGCTTCCTTGCTGGAGGTCCCTGCCAAGAGAGACGGGCTGCAGGCCCTGGCTCACCTCTGCCGGAACTCCTGGAAGACCACCCGGTTGGGGAAGCCCTGACGGCAGATCCGAATACCCTCGAGGACCCCGTTGCAGCGCAGCTGGTCCAGCACCAAATGGGGATCCAGTTTGCCAGCCTAAAGAAAACACACGGGTTGCTTCTGTGCCTCAGAATTCAGAGAAAGGCTGGGTAGGCCCCTCTGGACTCAACAGGGCAAAAGCCTCGGGAGTCAGCAGTCCACATGCAACCTATCTCCCGGAGTGCCTCGAGTGGGCTGACAGACTTCACTGAGGGCACTGGGTGTGCTGTGGGGGAGGAATCATTGCTGGTGAGGACACAGACAAGGGCGGGATGCCTGCCCATGGCCTGCCCACACCCCACTACCGAGAAGCCGCACCTTCTTCTCATGGTTGGGGATGATACAGCGGACGAAGTTGGGGTTGGTGTTCCTTAGCGTGGCCATCAGCTTGGCCAGCTGCTCCTTGTAGAGCTGCCCCACGGTACGGAACATGCCCTTCCGTGTCTTGAAGGCCCCGGGCAGGGCCGTCTCTGACATGCCAGCCACCTGGTCCAGGCCGATGATACGGTCCACTGCAGAGATCATAAAAAAGCAGGTGAATACCCAGTGGTCCCAGCAGGACAGCAAAGAGACAGATATCTGGACAGAAAAACACATAACACTACAGAACACCAGAACCCTTTTTGCTTAGAGTCCACAGTCATCTCCAAATGATGAATACACAGTTGACCTTATGAGCAGGAAGAGGAAAGAGGAAAATACCGCAAAGCCACTAAGACTGGTCTCTCCTGGGGAACAATCCATAGCTATGTCCCATTATCTCTCTTCAGCCCACTTTAGAAGCTTCCATTCCCAAAGAAACACAATAAAGCTGCCCTGGCAGGCTGGCTCAGTGGTAGAACGTCAGACTGGCATGTGGAAGTCCCAGGTTAGAATTCGGACTGGAGCCCTGGCTGGTTGGCTCAGTGGTAGAGCGTAGTAGGCTTGGCGTGCAGGAGTCTCGGGTTTGATTCCCAGCCAGGGCACACAGGAAAAGCGCCCATCTGCTTCTCCACCCCTTCCCCTCTCCTTCCTCTCTGTCTCTCTCTTCCCCTCCTGCAGCCAAGGCTCCATTGGAGCAAAGTTGGCCCTGGCGCTGGGGATGGTTCTATGGCCACTGCCTCAGACGCTAGAATGGCTCTGGTTGCAACAGAGCAACGCCCCAGATGGGCAGAGCATCGCCCCCTGGTGGGCATGCCAGGTGGATCCCGGTCGGGCGCATGCGGGAGTCTGTCTGACTGCCTCCCCGTTTCCAACTTCAGAAAAATCCAAAAAAAAAAAAAGAATTCGGATCGGGGCACACAGGAGAAGTGCTCATTTGTTTCTCTACCCTTCCTACTCTCCTTCCTCTCTCTCTCTCTCTTCCCCTCCCACAGCCAAGGCTCCATTGGAGCAAAGTTGGCCCAGGCACTGAGGATGGCTCCACGGCCTCCACCTCAGGTGCTAGAATGGCTCCAGTTGTCATGGAGCAATGCCCCAGATGGACAGAGCATCGCCCTCTGGTGGGCTTGCTGGGTGGATCCTGGTCGTGTGCATGCAGGAGTCTGTCTCTGCCAGCCCGCTTCTCACTTCAGAAAAATTTTAAAAAGAAACACAATAAAGCTAATAATGTATTTTGGAATAGTGAGTCTAACTATTTCACCAGCCTGGCTCTGAGGAGGTGTTAAAACTTGTCTTACAGAATTCTGTATTCCTATGGTTAGTGTTTGAAAAAAAAAAAAAAAAATCAGTATCCTGAATTCCCATTGCCTTTTACCTAAAGCACAAGTGTAGGAGTCAGAGATGAGAGCACTAGAGCTCCCACTGCTAGTGGAGCCACAGAACTGACGATGGCCCACCTGGGACCTGCCCAGGCAGCACTCCCAAGCCAGGGGCCCACAACAGCACATGGTGGTATCAGACATGGAGTGTGCAAAAGAAGCACTACCAACAGTTACTATCCCAGAGTCAGGACTCCTCACACTCTACAACTCGTTTTTGTCTCCATGTCACAGGTCTTTATCATCTAAACTAGTGTTTTTTAACTGTTGGTCCATAAAACAGTTAATCACCCTGATGTATGAAGAGCATAGACCCAATGATTAGAGATTCTATAATCCTCACACAATGAAATTTCTGGTGGACTGGCACTGGTCCATGGACCAACAGCTGAAAACACAGATCTAAACCAAACCTTCTAAGAAGTTGCCCTTGCTACCATGACCCACACCCAAAGCAATGAAATGAAGAGCTTCCTCTAAGGTGTAAATAACAAGCCCAAAGTGGTCAGCAAGTTGAGGTCAGTTTGAAGAGAGAGCCAATATTAAATATGAAGCCTTTCCATTATTGAGTTAAGAATTCTGACAGTCTGTTTCATATTTCTTTGTGGCTAGATCTTCATTATTTATTTGAAGACAGCAAAAAGGACAGAAACTCAAGACAGAAGCCAGGATTGAGGACAGACCCAATGAACCAATTAAAATGGAGGCATTTTTGAACGTCTGCAACCAGGGCCTATTTTACTGGCCACCAAAGGTTCCCGGGGAGTGGCTGGCTTGTCAAGGTCACTGAGATCTTCCAGCCAGAAGATCAGATATGCCCTGTAAAAACTGGTCATTTCATGTGGGCCTGTCCTGCCCCCTGGAGGCACAGCACCATGGGTGGGTGTTGGTTGAGGGCTCGGTGAACGAACACACATGCCATTTGAGCCTTCAGGTGTACATGCACACAGCAGCGTGCATAATGCCTAAACCTCATGCTGAGACACCTGCAGCCATTCAAGCAGTAAGACACCACCTTTACGAAGTGGAGCTCTAAAAAGGATTTGGGTTTTTAAACAATTTATTTTGCTTTTAAGATCTATAACACAAAGTCTCCTGATTTGGCTGGTTTTCGACCAGAGGCTTGCAATGGGTCCAATGGGGAGGAACTTTCCCACAAGCTCAGGGCAGACTGGGGCAGGGGTGTGGTCAGGCAGGAAGAGCCAACGGTATGAAAAACTCAGCAGAAGCATTTGTGCACAGCCCTGGATGCACCACACACAAGGGACGCCACTTTGGGTGGCCAGTCACCTGGTTCTAGGTGGAGAATGGGAAAGCGTTGATAGAAATAGGCTCTCTGAGTGCTCTGCATCTCTGCAACAGAGAGGTTAAAGCAAAACCCAGGCAGAAAGAAGGAAAAACCGTGAGAAAGCACAACTCCAAAGCCACCAGCCTACCAAGGAGAGGCAAGAGCACAGTGAGGCATGGGACAGGGACCTGTGCAGCCAGGCTTTGGGCTGTCTGTGACTTCCCACACGTGGAGAGTGCTGCAGCATGTCTGTGGATGGCAAAGCCCTCAGAGGAAGTGGCTATGAAGCACGCTCAAGGGCATTCAAGGACAGCCTCATCCCTTTGGATCAAGGAAGACACTGTTGTGGGAACTACAGCAGATGAACACCCCCCCACCCTGCCACTGCCTATGTCAAGTGGAGAACTGCTCCTTGTTTTGTGGCTCAGCCACTGCAAAGGTGGGGAGAAGCCCAGATGTAGGCACAGAAAGACAGCGGCGGAGGGCAAAGGGCATACCATCCTTCCACAGCTCTGAGACGAACTTGTCAGAGGACTGGTGCAGAAGCGTGGCAATGTTGTCATTCAGGGGGTCCATGTTCTTCATCAGCCATTCATCAGCTTTGTAATCCACCTGTAAGAGCCAGGGCCCCAAATCATAAGGTGCTCTTGAGAGTACGAACAGGCTCTCAAAGGACAAGCTAGCCCCATGTGTAGGAAAGTTAAAAAATATGCACACCCCTTGACCCAGTGTTTCTAACCCTAAGAAGGAAATGATGAATGACAGGGGCAATAGAGTAGCAATAAGAGGGTCTCTGTGGTGTATGAAGACAGTAAACAATAAAAACAATGCTATGTTGCAGCTATACAACAGAATATCTTAAAATGGTTTTTGAAAATAAAGAAATATCCTAGAAAGACATATGCCAAAAGATATGTTATACTATTTCTTTTTAGGAATAGGTCAAAAAAATTTTTTTTCTTTGTCTTTTCAGGATATCTAAGTTTTCTCTAATGAGCATGTAATATTCTTTTTTTTTTTTTTTTTTTTTGTGACAGAGACAAGAGAGAGAGGGACAGATAGGGAAAGAGATGAGAAGCATCAATTCTTTGTTGTGGCACCTTAGTTGTTCATTGATTGCTTTCTCTATGTGCCTTGACTGGGGGGCTACAGCAGAGTGAGTGACCCATTGCTCAAGCCAGCGACCTTGGTCTCGAGCTGGTGAGCCTTGCTCAAACCAGTGGAGCACCCGCTCAAGCTGGCGACCTCAGAGTCTTGAACCTGGGTCCTCCACGTCCCAGTCTGATGCTCTATCCATTGCGCCACTGCCTTGTCAGGCAGCATGTACTATTCTTAACTTTTCTGAAATATGTGCTTAAATCTACAAGTAACATTATAATATTTTCATTGCAAAGATCCAGAATAATACAAATCAATTATTGTATCATTCTGACCTCTGACTAACCCACACCACGGCCCAGCAGTAACTGCTGCTCTCTGGCCGGCTATCTTTCACGGGCACCATTGTGAATGACATGCGTATGTTGGCTTCTTACTGAAGAGCAGAGTTATATTCTGGGAGATGACAAGGCCCTAGTGTCTTGGCCACCTAGGCACAGTCAGCCTGCTGGACCTTCTAGTTGCTGTAGTGTAGCCCAGTGCCCAGATTTGGGTACACATAGCCCATCATCCAGAACCACGCCCCCCTAACAATAGGCTTTGACTATGCCCTGTTTGTTTGTTTGTTTTTTGTATTTTTCTGAAGTTGGAAATGGGGAGGCAGTCAGACAGACTCCCGCATGCGCCAGACCGGGATCCACCGGCACGCCCACCAGGGGGCGATGCTCTGCCCATCTGGGGCGTTGCTCTGTTGCAACCAGAGCCATTCTAGCGCCTGAGGCAGAGGCCACAGAGCCATCCTCAGCACCCGGCCAACTTTGCTCCAATGGAGCCTTGGCTGCGGGAGGGGAAGAGAGAGACAGAGAGGAAGGAGAGGGGGAGGGGTGGAGAAGCAGATGGGCGCTTTTCCTGTGTGCCCTGGCTGGGAATCAAACCTGGGACTCCTGCACGCCAGGCCGAAGCTCTACCACTGAGCAAACTGGCCAAGGCCCTATGCCCTGTTTTTGTATTATACACAACACTGAAATAAAAGCCTCCTGTGAGATCTCTGTGCATGTGCATTTATAACAAAAGTGGAAGTGGAGATGCAGGTTCAGGAAGTATCACTCTAAGTAACTACTAACGGTTATTTTTTGAATAGGTAGTTTAAAGTCAAGAGTTGCTTCAGCAGCCTTAGGAACTCAAGGAGCAAAGCAGGAGAGGCTGGGCAGTTGAAGGGCCACACGCAGGGCAGTGGGCAAGGACCTCGTTTGGCTCAGGAGTGGTGCTGTGAAGCTCCTGGCTCTCCTCACTGGGTAGCTTTAGCACTAACAAAGATGTCACTGCCAGTGGTGGCTCTCAACCAGGCAACTGTGCCACACTCCCACCCCCCACTGTAATAACTGTTTAGCAATGTCTGGAGACATTTCTGGTCTAAGGAGGATGCTACTGACCACTGGTCGGAAGAAGCCAGGGATACTGCTAAGCATCCTACAAAGCACAAGTCAGTCCCCAATAAGAACTGCCGCAGCCCATGACATTGGTAGTGCGGAGGTTGAGAGGCCCTGCCCTAGAGCACTTACTGTGCCCGGCATTGAGCTTCACAAGCTCATTTAATAAATGTAACCCTGTAAGATGGTAGTCACTTCTATTTTCCAGATGAGGTAATCAAAGTTCAGAGAGGTTAAGTACCCCAAAAATCACACAGTGGCAGAGTTCTAATTTAAACTCTAGAGCCCACACCTGTAGCACAAATTTCATTTCCACCCTTGGAAAATGCACCTAATAATAATACAAATAACATCATACCTGGGTACCCTACACAGGACTGCTAAAAGCTTCTAATGAAATGTAACAGGTGGCAGGGCTTTGCTAAGTTGGAGAGCTGAGCTGTGTGAATGCTAATTACCACCAAACACATTACTGGATAAGTCACCTGACAAGAATATTGCACCCTTATCCTCTGCCTTGGGGCTGCACAGCTCGCAGTCTTCCTCTCATTTCCACCTCTCCTAAGAAGGTCCAGCCAGTACCTTCCTGTGTGTGCTCTACTCACCTTGCCAGCATAGTGAATGATGCAGAAATCAGCTTTGTCCTTCAGCTGCTTGGGCTTCTGGAACTTGGGGTGGGTGCCCTGCTCCTGCACTACCTTCTCTACAAAGCTCTTGTCGGTGGCTTTAGGGAACCAGCACTCCTCATCCAGCAGGGCCAAGATGCCAGGGGGGCCTGCCTGGAGAAAGCACAGCATTGCACACATAAGCATGACCTGGGAACGCAACCCCAACCCTGCCCTCACAGGAAGTCAAAGCCTGGGGGTTTCTGGGAGTTTTCAGAACCCCTAGAATCTCATTGGAAGGTGGGTGGCACATCCCCCATGGTGGTGGTGGTGGTAGGGAAGCATTACTGAAAGCATTCAATTTAAGAATTCTAGTTTAAAAAGAAACTTCTGAGGTCTAGCTATGGCCAACATACCTTAATCCAATGATGCATCACAGCATTCTCCAATTTCAAGCTCTGGTGAGTTTGATGGACCATGCAGATCCTGATCCATTTGCCCAGAGGCTGCCCTCAACTATAGCTCCTGCCCCTGGAGTCACTCTGTGGCATCACCCCACACACTCTGTGTCTGCACAACTATGTGGTGAGACATGACACTCTGAGAAGCCCCTTGAGGAGAAGGTGTGGCAGAGCCCCCAGAGCCTTCTGTACACTGAGTTGATGAGATAAGAAAACAGGTTCAGCCACTAGGGAGACTGGCTGACAAGATTCAAAACCAGATAGTTTGGGGTTTTTTTGTATTTTTCTGAAGTTGGAAACGGGGAGGCAGTCAGACAGACTCCCGCATGCGCCCGACCGGGATCCACCCGGCATGCCCACCAGCGGGTGATGCTCTGCCCCTCTGGGGCGTTGCTCTGTTGCAACCAGAGCCATTCTAGCACCTGAGGCAGAGGCCACAGAACCATTCTCAGCGCCCGGGCCAACTTTGCTCCAATGGAGCCTTGGCTGCGGGAGGGGAAGAGAGAGACAGGGAGGAAGGAGAGGGGGAGGGGTGGAGAAGCAGATGGGCGCTTCTCTTGTGTGTCCTGGCCCAGAATCAAACTCGGGACTCCTGCACGCCAGGCCGACGTTCTACCACTGAACCAACCGGCCAGGGCCCCAGATGGGTTTTTATTCATTGGAAAACTTAACTGATTATAACAAAGTCATCAGAAAAATAAGTTGTTTCACATTAGGATTAGCCCTTTGAGTAATACTCTCAAAATGCACTTATTTCTAGGTGTTCTGATCAATAAACATTTCAGTGTCACTCTGGTGTACACATTCTCTCAAGCATCTCAGGATTCAGGGAAAATGTGAGTTTGGTGAGCTTAACTCTAATCAAGACAGAACCAGAAACAGAAACAGCTCAGGATCCAAAAGAGCACAGCCCCTAACCTAAAGCACAAACACGTGACTCAAACTGCATCAGGCAAGAGCTTTCAATATAAACTGACGGCAAAGGAGAAGGGCTTTCTAGCTACTGCGCCCGCCAACAGTCAGTGCTGTGGGACAGAAACTGGGCACTACATTAGTCCTGAAAGAGGACAGCCTGTGCTTCAACATGTGCACCAGAAATAGCATTCAATCCCTGGGCCCACACAATCCCACACTATAGCAAAAGCATCTGGGGCTAGGATCACGCTACCCAAAAGCATGCCTGTTTCTTTAGGAAAAAGAAAGGCTTGCTGAGTCTTCTGGGACTGAAGACAGGAAACCCAGGCACCAGTCACATCCACACCTGGTCGGCAGCTGCCCAAGGCTCCCCCAGGCACCAGATCTAAGCCCTAGAGCTTATTCGTGCAAGTGGCACCAACGGGTGAGGAGCTGGACACCCACAACCAACATGGAGTGGGAGGTGAGAACAGGGTCTCCAGAGGGGATGAGGAAGGCCAGGTAAGGTCTGAGATCCGAGTAGGGTTGTCTCTTACTGGCTTCTCGATGAGGTCAATGCAAGGCTGCAGGTCAAGGCCAAAGTCAATAAAGTTCCACTCAATGCCCTCACGCTGGTACTCCTCCTGCTCCAGGATGAACATGGTGTGGTTGAAGAGCTGCTGCAGCTTCTCGTTGGTGTAGTTGATGCAAAGCTGCTCGAAGGAGTTCAGCTGCAAGGAAGCAGAGCAATGTTAGGGAGCTGCCCACCATGGGGCCCAGACACCCTTGGGAAGGAGAGAGACCAGAGATTCAGGAAGGACCTCCTAGGGTACCTCAGTGCTGGCCCCCTGTGGAGCCTAAATGGTTAGGGGCTTTCTCTTATCACACCAGCAAGGGTTCTTCACTTTCTGAGGCCCATGGACCTCTCCAGCAGCCTGGTAAAGCCCTTTTAAGAATAATGTTTGACACCTGGGGTGGTTAGCCCTGCCTGAGCAGCTCAGTTGGTTTCAGCATCATCTCACTAGCCAAGGTTGTGAGTTCAATCCCTGGTCAGGGTGTATGCAAGAGTCAACCAATGAATGCATGGATACATGTAACAATAAATTGAGGTTTTCCTCTCTCTCTCCCTTCCTCTCTCTCTAAAGTGAATAAATTTTTCCCCAAGATTTTATTTATTGATTTTACAGAGAGAAAGTAGGGGGGCAGTGCGAAGTATCAACTCATAGTTGCTTCACTTTAGTTGTTCGTTAGCTGCTTGTTGTACATGCCTTGACCAGGCAAGCTAAGGGTTTCAAACTGGTGACCTCAGCATTCTGGGTCAATGCTTTATCTGTGCCACCACAGGCCAGGCTAAAATCAATAAATTAAACTTGGGGTGGTGGTGAGCACACAATGCAGTGTATAGATGATGTATAGAATTGTACACCTGAAACCTGTATAATTGGTTTGTCACCAATAAATCCAATTCAAAAAATTTTTAAACATAAAATAGGCCCTGGCTGGTTGGCTCAGTGGATAGAGAGGTGGCCCAGTGAGCAGACATCCCAGGTTCAATCCCCAGTCAGGGTACATATGAGAAGCAACCATCTGCTTCTCTACCTCTCCCCTCTCTCTCTTCCTGTCTCGTAACCAGTTCCTCGGTTGGTCTGAGCATCAGCCTCAGGTGCTGAGGATAACTTGGTTGATTCGAGCATGGGCCCGACAGGGGTTGCAGGTGGATCTCAGTTGGGGCGCATGCAAGAGTCTGCCTCTCTATCTCCCCTCCTCTCAGATAGATAGATAGATAGATAGATAGATTACAAAAGAGAAAAGTTATGTTAAAATAAAACAATCAAAATATTGAGACATATTAATATATTATGCTTCTCTGTTAACAAGCACAAGCCATGGGCTAAGTAACTTCTGAAATTTTGAAGTAAAGATGAACAAATGGTACTACAACATCTCTGCCACTGCCATTAATGCAAGGTCTGAACACACCTGGTTTCTTTCTCCAGATGACAGATCACAAGCACTGCTAGTGCAACTGTAGTTTGTACAATTTGCTCAATTCACAATTTAAAAAAACGTGTCATTTCAGAGAGAGGCTAGTGAAAAACAGAGGTAACGTTTACCCCACCTAAATTCATGGTTCCACTGGAATCTACCATGGGCCCCCAAGTTAAGAATCTCTGATTTACAATGATTATCCATTTTTTTCTTAAAAGAGCTCAAAGTGTTTATGGGCAGGACCAATGCCTTGTCCCAACGCACAATAACTATTTGCTGGAAGAATAAATCCACAGAAAGAACTGCCCATGAAGCCTCCCAGGACACCACCATTAAGTCCCACTCTCTCCAGCATTTCTGGTTGGCAATGGGCACACCTGTTTCAGCTTAAAATACACCCAATTACAATCTCCTGTCTCCATGCAAAAGAGATGCCCAACTCAGGTTGCTGTGGAACCACAATAAAAAGGATTCACAGACAAGAGGAAGACTGCCAAGAGGTTAAGGAGGCAGAGAAGAGGACATGCGGGCAGAAGGGAGAGGCTCACATCAAAGATCTCGAAGCCGGCAATGTCCAGGATTCCGATGAACGAAGCACCTTGCCGCTTGGTCTTGTCCAGGGCCTTGTTGATGCGCAGCACCAGCCAGCGGAACATGCGCTCATAGGTGGCCTTGGCCAAGGCCTCAATGGCAAAGTCAGCCTGGGAGGAGGAACATCCAAGGCACAGAATGTCAGACACAAGGAGGCCTCAGTAATTTTACCCCCAGGGCCTTCCCTCAGAGAAAGAGCCCTAAAAATGGGAGAAAAGCTTTGCACACAAATATGTTCACTGAAAACATTATTTACAATGACTAAAAGTTGAAACAACCTAACTAGCTAACAATTCAAACACAGTAGAATTAGAAAACTCACTTATCATGACTCTTTAAAAATAAATGGGGGGAAAAATAAGTAAGTAAATAAATAAATAAATGGGGAAATACTGAAGTGTCTACAGAAGAAATGACAAGATGTCTTGAGATTTACTTCAAATAATGTGGTCAGGAATGGGGGCAGATGAGTAGTAAGATTAGCAACCTTGGGTCCAAGCTGGTGAGCTTTGCTCAAATCAGATGAGCCTGCGCTAAAGCTGGCAACCTCAGGGTCTTGAACCTGGGTCCTCTGCATCCCAGTCTGACGTTCTATCCACTGTACCACCGCCTGGTCAGGCGAGTTAGTCACTCTTAAAGCTGCCTGTGTGATAGGCACATGGGGTTCATTACACTACCCTCTTTACTTTATCTGCAAATGTTCGAAAAGTTCCATAATAAAAAGCCAGGGTGGGCCCTGGCCAGTGGCTCAGCGGTAGAGCATCGGCTCGGTGTGTGGAAGTCCTGGGTTTGATTCCCAGTCAGGGCACACAGAAGCACCCATCTGCTTCTCCACCCTTCCCTCTCTTGCTTCTTTCCCTCTCTCCTCCTGCAGCCAAAGCTCAACTGGAGCGGGTTGGCCCCAGGCACTGAGGATGGCTCCATGGCTTCTGCCTCAGGCACTAAGAATAGCTCAGGTGCTGAGCAGGGGAGCAACGCCCCAGATGGGCAGAGCATCGCCCCTTAGTGGGTTTGCTGGGTGGTTCCTGGTCGGGGCACATGGCGGGAGCCTGTCTCTCTGCCTCCCCTCCTCTTACTGAAGAAAACAAAACAAAACAAAAAATCCCCAAGATGATGACTAAATTTAAAAAATAAAGAAAAGTCTTGTAGGAAATAAAAAGGTGCCTAGTAGCTGTAAAACTGCAATTTTTTTCCTTCTCCAGACTTTTCTGTATTTCCCAAATCTTCAGTGTTTGTGTAGCATTTTTGTAATAAAAAATTAAAAAAATTTGTAATAAAAAATAACTACTAGAGAAATGAACAGTTGGTAATAATTATGTACACTGTCTTTCAAAAACAATGTTCTTGGCTCTGGTGGGACGGCACTGCACAGAATCACCCACAGGCTGTCAGCCACAAGCGTGAGGAACTGAAGATGATGGCATTCTCTGGGAAAAGGACTAATCAACTTGAACTTCAAAATATCTTTGAGAGATGATAGTAGCACCTTAAAACCTCCCATTCCCATGAAAGAAACTAGAAATGGCCAACACAGGGGGAAAGTGGTCCAGGGTAGGAGGAACCTCAGCTTCCAGGGAGAGGTGAGCACAATCGTGAGGCACAGCTGAGGAAAGGCTCCTGCCTGTCTCTCACCACAAGCAGCAAGACAGCAGGTGGTGAAAAGACAGCTGCTTGGCACCGACCTTGAGGATGGTGGATGCTGCTGCCACCTTGGCACCAAAAACATCAAGTTCTCACTTTAGACCAGAACAGGATAGGCTGACGTCCTTGCCAACCAATCTGTCGAAACACTGACTTGATGCAGAGGAACAGCCCAGCTAAAAGAGGTCCTATCTGATGGCCCTTATAGGTGAGTGGACTTAGGAACGTTACTGAACTTCTCAGAGTCAGCTTCCCCATGTTCTTAATGGAGTAAACACCACCTTGCTCTCAAGCTGATGTGAGGACTGAATGAGGCAACCACACAACAATGCCTAACATAGCAGATGGCTATAGCAGCCCTCAAACTGGCTGCTACCATGACCCTTGCTGAGAAGGCAGCCCAAACCCTTGGGGCTAGAGGGCATACATACCTGTTCCTTAGTCTGTGCCTTCTGGACGTAATCCCGGCCCACCTTGATGCGAGGGGTGAGGATTCCTCTAGTGAAATCAGTCACATTGATACCCAAGAGGTGGGACACCTTTTGAGCAGCTAATATTTTTCAAAAAGAAGGAGAGAGTAAAAACTTTTAATTAAACACAAGAACAAAAGTTTCTCTGCTCCACCTGGTAGTAGAGAAAAAAGTTGTGGTGACAACTGAGCAATCATTCCCGGGATAACTGACTCTGGAACCTTCCTCAGCAGCGCAGACACCCATCGCTCTCCCCTTCCCCCCAGCATCCGCATGCAGGGCAGCAGGCCTGGCAGAGACAAATGTGTCCTAACTGGGGCCCAGCCTGGCTCCCTTACACCCTCCTGGCTACATCTGCCGAGTGTGCAAGTGGGTCCTACCCACAAATAAAACTGAGAGGAGGCAGCCCCACCACCAGACCCCAGTGCAAGGGGACCAAATAGCATATGTCCCAAAGAAATATCTTTTAATCCATGTACCCATGCACTAATTTTTTAAAAAGCCCCTAAGAAAGACACATAAAGGGTGATAACTTCAACGGAGTCATGTGCAGCCACCCAAAGGAATAGCAGTGACCAAGGCAGATGCAACGACAAGTGTTTCAGGGTCCTAATGTGGTCACGGGGAAAGTGTGCTCTAAGCTGGAGTGGCAACAGAAACCACTGTCTTACTGAGACAACTAGCTTGGTCTCAGGAATGGAAGAGAAACCCATATGATCATGGGCTTTCTAACTCATTCTGATGCTTACTTTATGAGGAAGGGTCATAGTAATGTGTGTTTTACAAAAAGTACAGAGTAATAGCCAGCCATAAAACATATAAAGTTAAAAAGAAAGTGAAGTCTGGAATTTCTACAAGACTTTTTGCTAATCCAAGGCCAGGCACTGGACCCATACTTCAATGGGAGGACCACAGTGTTACCTGTGTTGTCTGGCATGGATGCCTGGTCAGTGTTACGTTCCTTCTTGAAGACGATGTTGCCAAGCTGAAGAACCCCTGAGATGACTCGCAGCAAGCCTGGGATGAAACCAAAGGCAGCTCAGAACCGGGCAGGGGGTGGAATAAGCTCTCAGTGGGCCTTGGTCTAGTCCATGGGGAGGGCCCAGCAGACTTGAAGGCTGACTGCCTCCCTGCCAGTGAGGCTCTGTTTCAAGGACTTCTGACAGATCTCAGCTTGGGCAACCCTCTGCTTAGATATGAGCTGTGTTCCCAACACTTCTAAATGTGGAGCAAGGATATGCCTCTATCCCAGGGGCCACTGTCTGTTTTTATAAACAAAGTTTTATTGGAACACAGGCAAGCCTATACTATCTGTGGTTAAGCAAAGGTGGCTCCAACCTTAATGCTAGGGAACAAGTGCACTCTCTCCACAACTTTTCTAAAATGAGGCCTCAAAGCTCTCTTCATTCTCCCTCTAGGGAAATAAGAAGACAGGCAGGCTCCACACTGCTATTCATTGTAAGCCTTCCCAATGTAAAGATCTCAGCCCCAGCCTCTTCCACACACCAATGAGACAGGACAGGAATATTCTACTTTCAGCAAATGACAAGAACTGCAGCAGTGGACCCAGACCCTGGCAGTTAAGCACCTGGCCTTTGTTCCCCTCTGTGTACTATGGGGAAAAAATAACCCTGAAACTTAAACCTGACGTACCATCTCCCACACACTTAGGGTCTTCCTCCCGGTCTCTACATTGCTTTCCAAGTCAGAGCCAAATGGAAGCCCTCTCAAGCCCATCAGCTGCTCTGATGCTCAAGAGGTCGTGATGACCAGCCTCTGGCCTTCCCTCCCTCACCCACAGGAGAGCCAGCCCCATACCCATTTGCTCCTCTTCTGGGATGCCCATAATCCTCATGGCCTCCATGGTCTCCTGGAACATGTCTTTGTCCTGCTGACCGGGAATGGTGACGTGCCCATTGGACAGAAAGCGGTATTTGTTGTATGGCTCCAACAGGAGATCAGCTATAAGGAGTGGAGGGCAATGGTGGTCAGTGAAGTGCTGAAACCAGAGGCTCCAGTCAATACTGAAACATCAGAGGTTTGGGAGACTGGGAAGCGCCCTTAAGTCCCGGGAACTGTGGAGTAGACAGCGTGAGACTGACAAACAAGAGCCTTTGTGGCTCGTAATTTACAGCTGCACATGTGACCCGCCCTGGGTTTTCTCTCTGTGGTAAAACAGCGGCTGAGTCCTCAGGATGGTCCAGAAAACAGAACTCATCTGGCTTCTCCTCCCCAACCCAAGGCCAGAGCTTTCATTTCCCAACTGGAGTGTGTGGGCCAGTTGCAGCAGGAGCCCCAGTGCCCAGCAGCCATGTGTCAGGCAGTGGGCCCACTACTCACTCTTCAGGTGTTCTCCAGCCCCAGACAGGAGATAGTAGAAGATGTGGAAGGTCCGCTCTTCCTTGGCTTGGCGAATAGCACGAGATTTCTCTAAAAGATCTTTTTGCAAACATTGAGGAGTTGTGCAAGTTACTGGAAGGTAACCCCTGCACTTTCCTCTACGTCCATCAAAAGCCACAGAACTTCACCAGGTGCAAAGAACATCAAAACAGCCAAAGTAAAAGCAAACTCTCTTGGCTCTATCCTTCAAGAGGTGTGGCTTATCCAAAGAACAGCTTTTGTACTTGGGAGCCTGGGAGCCTTGTCTATTTCAAGGGCTCCCTTCTCATGAACCAATGGAGATCTAAGACTCCCACCAGCAAAGACTATAATGCTAGTGCAGGAGAGAAGTAAATTAGCATTCATCCCAACTCCATCCCTCTGGGTACCACTCTGGATAGTCTTCAATAGTCCCATCCAATTTGAAGCTGAACTTTATCCTGCCAGTAAAGAAAAACCTAGCTCTAAGTTGGGTTTTGAATGAGCCTCTCCTGGTTCTCTTCCTGATGCCACAGATGAGGTGTCATAACAAGCCCATAAAAAGAAACTGCTGGAATCAGGAAGCAGCTTCTTCTCCATCAAGGTCATTTCCCTCCCCTCTAAACCTAGCACTCATTACAATTAACCACAAGGATACAAGTCTCAATATTGGCTCCCACGATGTAGCCATTGACATCAAAGTTGATGCGAATGAATTTGCCCTGAGGAAAGACAATGAAAGGATCAGAGGCCCATCCCCCAGTACCTATCTCTAGCTGGTAAAGGCTGGAGGGAGAAAACCAAAGATTATGTCCATGTGTCTGGCCGCCAGGGGCCGTGCACCCCACACCACACAGTACTTAGGACTCAGGAGTGCCACAGTGCTTCAAGTCTGGAACCAGGATGAGGTCCCCTCTGCACAGAGGAAGAAGTGTTCCTCACTGCCTGCTCAGGCCCTGGGTTCTAACTGGTTACTGGCTACAACGGGATAATCAGGGGGACCAACAGTGACTCTCCACTCCCTAGCTGGTTTGCTGTCACCTGGTAGAAGCAGTTACTTATGCAGGTGACCACCAACTGGAGTATGACCCAGACTACTCCACAGGGCAGGTTCAGGAAGCACCAAGTCTGAATCTTCCTCACTTTTAAGTGAGAGCACCCAGTTGGAGGTGACATGTGCTAAAAGCTCTGAGTAAGAGCCTCTGCCCCATGAGATAGGAAACAGCCAGCCGATACTCACAAATCGTGAGGAGTTGTCGTTCTTCACAGTCTTGGCATTCCCAAAGGCCTCCAGGATGGGGTTGGCCTGCAGCAGCTGTCGCTCCAGTTCGCCCTGGAAAGGAACCCAGAAGTGCAGTGAAGGCCAGGCAGTGGCTCAGGCTGCCAAACCTGCTCCACCAGGCAGAGGGGACAGTGGCAAAGCCATGTCTAAATGCCCAACATGCCTGGAACAAAGGCTTCCGGTGGCCCTCCATGCCAGCCTCAGCGTGGTCTCTGTGTCACTCAAGAGCAACCTTCCTGCCAGGCCTCCAGAGACTTGACTGGTTTGAATTAGTTCCCTGGACTGATTGACCAGCGGCCCCAAAAAGGGAAAGCGGTGGCTCCCCCAGCTCCAGGAACCTGGTACAAGGACCCAGATCAACCCCGGGGAATGCACTGAAGGGCAGCACGTGAACCAAAGAGACACGGGGGCATCGTTCCTTCTCTGTGACAGTCTCCATCCCAGGTACACTAGTCTCCCTCTGCCCTCCTTGTCTTTGTCTCCACTCAACATGCCACATATTTTCCCATCTCAAAGGATAGATCTACAAAAGACACAGCTCATCTCATCCATGTCCTAATAAACTCTGCATTTACCTTGCTGGTCCCCTGTCCGCCCCCAAATCAGCTCCCAGCACAATAGGTATCTAAACATGGGATCAATAAGGATTCTGAACTGTTTATCAACACCAATAAACTCTATCTGTTGTCTCAAGGTGCTTTATGGTTTACAAAAAACTCCCTTACGCCTTATGCTCTCATGATACCCAGGTTAGGCAAACAGAATAGCCCCATTTCACAGAAGAGTAAAACTGAGATTGAGGGAGGGAGAATGATCTGACTGAAGTTATGCAACTATCAACCAGCAAAGCAGGTACTGGAATTCGAGTCTTCTACCAATAGCTGTCAATCACTGCCATTTTACCACCCTGTCCCACCCACCTTGGGGGCTCTACCTGTCAGGTCAGATCACCTTTGGAAGCAACCATTGTCCTCCCAGCAGGCTAGATAATAACTGACACAGGCTGAGGGAAATATGAATCTCATTCACCTTAATACTGGGTACCCTCTAGAGGAGAAGAAGACCACACAAGGGCCAGGAGGGGTTCCGTATTTATTAGCAAGGCTGGAGCCAAGCCAGGATTTTATGGGGAAAAGGCTGCCTGTGGGTGATGAAAAGGAAGCCTGTTAGTAGCAGGAGCTCCCAGGACAGTCATGAACTACAGCCTTCCAGGCACACCTGTCACAGACAAGACCTGCCTGCAGAGTGCTAAGGATGCAGGAAGCCCACCAGAGACCAGAAGGGGTCCAGTGGCCCAGTAGAACTACCTCGTCCCAGGCCTGAGGGAGTCTCTTATTCTCAGACCATAAGCTAAATGAAAGAGAGTCAGAGCAGCCAGGTCAAGGGTCAGGGGTCAAACACCCACAGAGCAGGGCTCCCTATGTGCCTGGCACCAGCGGTCACAGCACACTAGACTGCCATCCCTGGGACTCTGGCAGGCCGGGGAAGTCAGCAAAGCAGCCCATGGGCCAGAACTAAGCGCTGCTCCCCCACTCACTAAAACATTCCTCTCAAAACACAGGCCAGGTAGCCAGGCTGCCAGGCTGGCTGAGCTACTCCCATTCCTGCAGACAGATGGGGGCATGGCCTGACTACAGCCTGCACTGCCTTGGCTTGGAGGCCAACCTAAGGCCTCTGTCTTGGGACCATAGGCTATTGCCACGGAACGCATCACTGCCAGACCAAACTTGGGAGCAACCATTTGGGATCCCAGAGACCAGCTCCCTGCTGACAATAGTAATGACTAACCTTTATCAATACCTAACTGGGCACAGAGAAGACTTTTTTTCCCCAATGAAATTTGTGTAATATGAAATTAGGGGGTACTATAGGTAACGTATGTGCAGAAGGTTTGAAATTATCCATCTGGTTTCTAAAGGGCATCACTGGGTGGTGTTTCTGACAGTGGGCTACCACTAGTGCATAAAACAAAGGGGGAGGGGGATAAAGGTCACTGCTCAGACTATGGAAGTCTTTCTGGGAAGTCCCTGCACTCAGGCTCTACTTTGCCAGCCTGCAGCCCTGACAAAGCCCAGCCTTCTCACAGCAAGGTGAGGCCTACGTTGTCCCTGTAGGTGGTCTTGGAATGAGCAACTGACTCGCTCTCTGCAAGGGAGAGAGAGAGAGCTCTGCCAGAACATGCCATGACAGGCTTCAGAACGTAATAGCAGTAAACCAAGTTCAAGAGTGTCTGATGGCCCAGCTGTATATAGAAAACCACCATACCGTTTCAGGCAAGGAAATCAACCAAAGTGGTCGATGCCTTTACAAATGAGGGCCTGAGCAGTGATCAGAAACCAGAGGCAAACTCTTCAATCACTGTGGTTGAACTTGGAGTTAGGGACAGGGTGCCCATCACACACTGAAGCCTGAGAAAGGGGATGTGACAATACCATTTCCACTTATCAACCCCCTCCTCCACAGGCCATCTTATCTCAGTGCTGGGGGCCTGCCTGCCTTCCCCCCCTGCTGCTGGAGTTCCAGAACTAATGCAAATGGGTCTACATTCCTGCTCTCTAACTTATCTCAGCAGGGACTCCAAGGTCACCCTCCAGAGATCCAGGCACATACTAGGCATTCAATAAATAGTTTGGAAATGGTTTTTATAGTGAATTCAAAGATGGAAAACCACAGTGAGAGAACTCCTAACCTCGCAGCCCTGTTTTAAAAATAGGTCTCCTAAAAAATGGAAAATGGGGTGGGGGTGGAAAGAGGGAGCAAAAAAAAACTTTATTAGTTTCTAAATATAACTCCTGATGCCCCATGGAAAAAGATTCAGAATGTCTTGAGAAGTTTGGCACATGAGAAGTTACTTTTGGTTCCATTCCAGAAGACTGTACTCATTAGGACATTCTGCAGGACACACCCAGGTCTGCATGCAAAGGGACACACACCACTACTTACTTCTATACGCTGCACACAGCACCCCTGTAAGGGGGGGCTGCCCAGATGGCGCAGTTCCCCAGGCAGCTTGAGGGAACACCACGGACAATCAGATGTGACAGGGAAGTTTAAGAGTGTGTGCTTGGGAGAAAGAAAGATAGCACCACACAGGCATGCTTAAGACTGATCGCCCCCAACTCTGGGAAAGTCCAGTGGAGGCCTTCCAGACACTGCTTCTGACCAGCACAGTGGTGGCAGGTGAGAGGGCTGGTCATCTCCATCTGGTCTGCGACACAGAGCATGTGGGGATCCGGGAGCAAAGACTGCCATCCCACCGTGCCTCGGTTGGGGTTCCACACAGGGCATTTCAGCTGTCGTGCGCGTGGGGAATTATGGGCAGGACTGGAATTCCTGAGAACAGCTAGGTGATGAGGCCCATAACCATTCTGCAGAAGGCGTTATTTCAGAGTGCACAAGAAGTCATTGAGTGTCACACCCAGCCCCCCTCCTCCCAATACAGTCAGTGAGTCGAGCCTATGAGAAGAGTTCTAGCTGCAGAAAGTGACAATGGTGTAGAGTGAAAAGCTGCTTAGGAAAAAATACGTAATTCAAGGCCACACGATGATCAGAACACGCATTCCCAGTGCAGAACGTGCAGTAAACGTGCAGCTCACCTAGCGAGGACACTGCTGAATTCGACCATAATCCACCAAGAGGGAGAGGGGGAAAAAAGGGAAGTGAGATGACTTTCTGACTGCCCTTTCTCCCTTTGTTGGGGAACTGTCCACCCAAAGGCACTTCAACAGTAGGGAAAAAGGGCAAGGAGTCAAATGCAGGCCTGCCAGAGATTCTGCAAGTCTCCATCAGCTTGAGAATCAACTTTTGGAATCTCTTCTGAACTCAGAGGTGGAGGCCACACAGCAATTAACTGCCAACCCTGGTGGGCTCCAGTTTCCATAGCAACTCAGAAAGTTGGGAGGCCAGGGGAGAAATGAGCTGGCTACCAGTGGACCCACTCCCAAGACAGCCATACTGCAGCTTCCATGAAAGCAGGCCCAGCCCCTGCTTCATTCCCCAAATGCTCTCATTTTAAGCTGATCCATGAAGCACTAAATGATCTTCCTCATGGGGGGGAAGGTCCCCACTCACCTGGTCCTTCTTGCTCTTATGTGAGGAAGCCACATGAGCCAGATACTGAATGACTTTCTTGGTGTTCTCTGTCTTGCCAGCTCCAGACTCACCCCTGCCAAGACAGCCAAGAAAGTTCTCAGGGGAGAGGTGGCCAAATCTTAGGTCCCTTCCTAACTGCTTGCTCTACTGCCACCTACCATTCTGTTAAGTGCCAATGAGGGGCCCAACACCTAGTGGCAGAAAAGGGGACAGGCAAATAAATGCTAGTTCTGAAATTCTCACTCAGGCTATTTCCCATGGCCCACTGCCTGCCCTGGTCACTTGGCAGCCTTTGCATCCAAATGTCTTCGGAATCAGTTTGAGGCAGCTGTTGACTCAGGGGTCAAAGGCACTTATACATGTTCCTTTAAAACTGCACTTGACTGAATGTTCTGTACCACTAATTCCCTCAGCAACAGGGTTTATTTATCTCCTTGGTAAGTTCAGAGGATGAGGCCAAGAGGTCCACTGTCTACTTCAATCAGGTAAAGAAAGCCATTGCTCAGAGCCAGGAGTGTGTGCCAGCAGAGCCACAGTCATCAGCCACACTCTGCTGAGAAGACTCTTGCTTTTCGTCTCGGATATAAACCCATCCCCTGCCCATCAGCTTCTTTGAAGGGGGCGACTAAATCTTTGCCCATGATATATAGCTCATCCATGCTGTGGGACCACTGAGCAGCCCATCCCGTGGGGAAGGGACAAGGCTTAAGCTGGGAATGGAACTCGTCCACCTAGGTTTTAGTAGGAGTCCTCAGAATAAGAGCAGATCGAGGTGACATGTGGCCCCGTCATCCTGACAGAAACACTTACGTGCACAAAATGGACTGGTCCTCTCGGTCTGAAACAAAGAAGACATCAGGTTAACTTGTGCTAGATACAAAAGCCTCCCCGCCCCCACTTCTGAAGAGCTGTCCACCTCCCAAGAAGAAAGCCTCGAATGCTGCCCTTGCAGAGGGTCCTCTGCAGCAGCTGACACATGCTGATTCTATGCCTCACTCAGAGGAGGAACATTCCTAGGTGGCAGCACCACTGGGTGGCCGCTCCCTCATCCAGAAGCTCCGACTACCCATGCTCACTGCCCTTCCCGCCCCTATGACACCAGAAATAGTTCTGTCTCTCTCACAGTCAATCTATGAAAAGCTCCTCAGGAGTCTACTTTTCTGAGTGCTAAAGTGGAGCTTTCCTTGTGTGTTTATAACTGGGGGTTCAGGCTGTTAGAAATCAGGCCTGTGGCAAGTGTTTCACATATTGTCCCCATTTAAGTAAAGAGCACTAGTTAAAGGCTGGGTGAGGGGTGTGGTAGACAAGGCTGGCTTTGCAATGGGACAGCCCCAGGACAAGATGCTGCCTTGGTCACACACACAGCCTCCGAGGGCCCCAGCCTCTTTGTGGGATGGGGGATAATAGCATACATGTAAATAACGCATGAAAGCACCAGTGTGGGATCTGACATGTGGAAATGCTCAATAATGTTAGTTTAGAGAAAGCTTGGAAAAAACAGAAGCTCATCAAATCACAGCTTCTGACCAGTTTTGTAACAACTCTTAGCAAGTAAGGATATAAACAACTCACTCCCCTTGGGAGCAGGAGAATCAGCAATACCCATACTTTGAAGCTAAGTTTGACAGAAATGCTTTAAGACCTTCGGGCTGACCTGTGTCAGTGCTAGGTGTCCAATTTTAAGCAATAACTGAAAATACAAACTCATTTTTTCCCCTTTTCATCTTACCCATGGAACATTCCCAGCCTGCTTTAAGTCAGATCAGCCTGAATCCAGGACCATGCTACTTACTAATATTTGAACTATTAAGAGGTACTTAATTCTCTAGTCTCAGTTTCCTTTTCCATAAAGTAAATATGCCTCATATCCCTGGGAGGATTAGTTTGAAGATCAGAAATGAAACATGAAAGGGATCTGCATGGTACCCTGTAAGCAGAATGCACTCCATGAAGGGGCAAGCGGCCTGTTTACATCCCCATCAGGAAGCCGCCCTCCTGGAGTGGCAGTGCCATGGTCAGGGGAGAAGTACGTATAGCTGTTAGAACAGGTGCTGGATAGAAACCAACGATGGCCACCTGGAAGGACACACTGGCTCTCACTGTCCAGCCAGGACCCTGCCAGATGAGGCTTTGGGAAGATAACTCACGGCTTCCTGTGTGCATGGCCTCAGGACACAGATTTGCAGACACACCACTAGGTCTCCTGCCTCTTGGCAAGGTGAGCCCCAGAATGCCTGATCTCACAGCCCACAGAGGGGAGGAAACATTAAACCTCATACCTGACAAACAGCAGCTGCCTTCCCACCTCTGCAGCCTCCCCCGTTCCCACTAATAAATAACAAAGTGGGTTACAAAGGAAACTTAGCCATGTACCTTCACAGAACCCATCTCCCTCAGTCCTGCTCTCCACTATGCAGCCACTCAGAGCAGGCCCCAGCGGGGCAGCAAACAGGCAGCTCTCCCACAAGGCTGCCACCAGGCTGAGGCAATATCCGTAAGATAAGCAAAAGGAAGAAGGCTAGGGAAGACACAGTTTCCATCGGCTGCCCCTACCTAGCACAGTGTGGTGACTGAGAAGGATCTTGGACACAGTTGACACAGTTGTGATCTGGGGCCCCAGCTCCCCCACTGCATCCTCCTGGGCCAGCCCTAACTACAGGCATGTTCAGTCACGGCTCATAAGCCGGCAAGACTGTACCTGCACGTGCTGGCAAGTTGTGAGACAGCAGCAGCCAACCGTACCATAAAAGGAAACATCGCCATCCCTTCCAGAGGAACCGTTTTCCCAGAACTGTTTAGACCCAATCCCTGGGATGGCTGGAATTCCTCTAATTGTGTGAGGAGTCAAGATGTTTGGCTGCCAAACAACAGGAAGCAGAGCCCCCCCCCCCCCCCACAGACACACAGGTGCACATGCACACAGTGACACATGCATACACGGACATAGACAAGCTGCACATGGACACACGTGCAAGGCACATGCATGTGCACATACAGGTTCAACAGGTACACATGTAACAGATGCACACACAAGGATATGCACACACTCAAATTCCAATTCCAAACCAAACTCATTATGGAACTTCCATGTACCCCACCCCCAGCTCTTCCTCTCTTCTAACCTTTCACCTCCAATCCCTGAAGCCAAGTTAGTACTGTCAACACAGCCTAAAAAAAAAGACTGCAAAACTTTCATTTTTCACATTAAAGCCTTAACTTGCTTTGCCAGACATTTGGGCAAATGCTTTTGCAGAGAAAAACTGATGGGAAAAAAAAAATGATGGAAGGCCTATCTCATTTCCTCAACTCTTGTCCCCACCAGTCGGTGCCCCAAGTCCACCTGCCTATAATGAATGACAAGGTGGCCCCTTAGACCCATGGACCCTTACATCTGGAAAGGTCTTTACAATGCTTAACAGTAGTTTTGAATCTGTTATCTTGTGGCTTTACAATAACCTTAGGAGGTAGATAAGGCAGGCACTGTCCACTTTGTATGAGCCCTCTCACAGCAGTTTTTCTGTTTTGCTCTTGAGTTCAGAAGTGTCTCTTCTGGGCAGTGGAATAGTTAGGATTGTTAGCTACCAGTCAGCTCGCCTCCTGACTCAGTTTACTCTGCTAGACCCCTAGTACATTCCAGTAAGGACCTTTCTTAACACTCACTCACTCTATAAGATCTTATCCACATAGTCATCTCACGGGACTGGGCCACCCGAGAGTCCAGCCCACTGGATTGTTTTGGCTCAAGTCCTTATTTGGGCCCATATGGACTAACAGCTTATTTGAAAACGCCCTTCCTTCCTCTGCACCAGAGCAGACAGACAAACAGACAGGAACCCTGTGGCCCAGACCAGAAAAATGCACCCCTCCACCAGAGACAACCCTGTTCTGGGAAACAGGATCCCTGCCGGGATGAAGGCCTTTAATCTGACTTCAGAGATGAAAACCCCTTCTGCCGAGCCCTCCCACCATGCGGGTGGGGTAGAGACAAGATTATGACACTCTGCAGTGGTTTTCCATGCTTTTAAAAGAAACAGCAGCCTTTTCTCAGATAAAATCTTCCCGAATCTCCAATATGAAGAATAGGTGATGAAATCCAGAGCTGCTTGGGAGGTGGAGACAGGGTTCCTTCCAGCTGGTCCCTGTGTCTGAGGCAGTGATATCAAGGAGAAAGCCACGGGCTGTGTGCTCCAGAGCCCTGGTTCCAATCCTTGCTCTGCACTCCGCCTCACGACGCCTGCCTCCTGGACCTCTCGGCATCAGAAGGCCGGCTTGCTGGCAGGGCCACTCTGAGGACTGAATGGAGTGGGTACCTGATACCTGCAGCACAGCACAGCTGCTTAGACACTGTCCTTAACCTGAGCCCACCGCACCTCTCAGCTATCCACTGCACACACTCCTTGGAACAACAATGAGAAAAGTTTTCAGTTACACATTCAGTGATGAAGCCATTTCCTCTCCTGATTTTTATTTTAAACCCCAAATATCCTGAGGCCTTTGGGAGCTGAAGCACATATTGAAATGGACAAGTGTTTCTGGGCAGCTCAGAAGGCCCCCACTCAGGTGGGCAGAGGCGGCACCTGACCAAAGGTATTTCACCCCAGGTTCAGATTTATGCTAGGGGCCTTACTGTTCACTTCCTCTGTGAAAGAAGCTGCTGATTCTTGTCCATAAAAGGCTACGAGGCTCACACAGCAGTGATATCAGCCTCGACAGGAAGTGCAGAAGGAAGAGAACGGGGACTGGTTCACCAACAGCTGTGGCCTGGGGGCTGACTCATCGGAACGCTCACTAAGATAATGCCTCCTGCTTGAGGTTCAGCCAAAGCTGCTCTCTCGGGGGTAAAGCTGGAAGAGCACCCTGCCCCAAGATCTATCTTCAGGTCAACCACATTTTTTGAGGACAAGAAAAAATGACACAAAGGGCAGATTCAGGTTGGGTGACAGGCCTGCATGGGGTGAGACTAATGGAATGAACCATGACAAATGGGACTGAAACTTTTCCCCACCAAGAGGTCTGTCTTTCACAAAAACTGTAGAGCTGACCCCTGGGTCACTCACTGTGTGAGCCCCTGCTTCATGTTGCCTAAGATGGGAAGCCTCAGGCTGCCAGAGGCTAACTCCTGGTCTCCCGAGTTCCTTCCCCTGAAAACCTCACATGAACGGAAGCAAGCTCCCAATGGGCTGAAGTGCAAGTACACTCAGGCCAAAACCAAGTATAAAATGTGGAGAGACAGCTTGACCAGACGGTGGCGCAGTGGATAGAGCATCAGCCTGGGACGCTGAGGACCCAGATTCGAAACCCAAGGTCACTGGCTTGAGCACGGGCTCACCCAGCTTGAGAGCGGGGTCACTGGCTTGAGCATGAGATCACAGACATAACCCCATGGTCGCTGACTTGAGCAAGGGGTCACTTGCTCTGCTGGAGCCGCCTGGTCAAGGCACATAGGAGAAGGCAATCAATGAACAACTAAGGAACCACAACAAAGAATTGATGCGTCTCATCTTTCTTCCTCTCTGTCTGTCCCTATCTATCCCTCTCTCTCTCATTAAAAAACAAAAAACAAAAAAACACACACATACACACACACACACAAAACATGGAGAGAGAGAGACCTGTGAGTTCAAGCACGGAACCTGGGGGCTGGGAAGACCCTAGAGGGCATCTAGTTCCACCATCTGTCATGATACTGTGCCCCAAGAAACCCAATGACTTGACCAAAGTCACATAAGCCAGGCCAACAACTCAGACCTCTGGACGCTGCACACTTCCCCATAGAGCTCCTACAGGGCTGGGCACTGTGCCACCAGCAGCCCTGCCTCAGTGCTGCAGAGAAAGGGTCATCCACACTCATAAAGTGTCATATGGGGCCTTGCAAGCTGTTTGTTACTTTCTCCAAAGCCAACCCAATTCATGAGCTTGGGTCAAAAGCACTTGGGAAGCAGAAAGGTGAAAAAAAAACAAGTACAAAGAAAGCTTCACATTAGTAGAGGCTGCAGGTGAACATGGGCCTCAGAGGCCT